>NC_056737.1:317089855-317304855 GCF_019279795.1 Protopterus annectens | reverse complement strand
CTGTGTTGTTCTCCTTGTTAAGCCTGGTAAGGGAGGCATCAGTATATCTTAAAATGGAATCCCCACTGAGTAGAATGGTTGTCTGTGTGCTGTGGCTACTAGGATTTTCAGAGTTGTGTGAGGTGCTGTGTTTTCCAAGTGCATGCGAGGCCAGTAAAAGATGCTATTAGGAGGTCTTAGTGGTTTTACGTAGATTGAATGCAAGTACCTCAGCAGATGTCGGTTTATGCGTTTTTTCCTTAGTGATGGTGAGTGTTTTGGGTTTAATACTGACAACCTTTTTTGCATTTTTCATGCATGTATTTTGAGAGCTTTGCCTCCAATGACATTGTGCATCTACATCTCTCACCCACTGTGTTTGTCTGTTCTAAAATTAAATAGTTGTCATGTGAACATGAGGCAGTTAGGATGCCCATGTCTATCAGACAGAGATGACAGGTCCTGTCCATTATACCAGGTCCTTTGTAAATTGGAAGGAGTGGGGGGGAGTGTCACTTAAATGTTAAGTTAGTGTGTTTAGTAATATACTATAAGATGACCTGCAGTGGTGCTGCACTCTATGCAAATTGGCAGCTCTTTGAACAGCTGTGAATAGTGGGAGACTATAGAGAGCATTTCCTTTAGATGATTTTAAACTGGAGAGGTTCGCTTATATACAAGGCACAGGTAACCACATACTTGCATCATGCAAACACAAGGCTTTTATACCAGCAGGATAAAAGACTTTTACACAGTTAAGCCCTCAGTCCAATCAGATAAACACACAGTAAGCCATCTACCGGCAGTTCCCAACTCAGACAGGCTGAATCAGACCTCCGCTTCCACCAGAGTGCAGAATAAAACTGTCTTCATGTAAAGCAAACTGGTTTTGAGCTCAAGCGCAGTAACAGATGCTTTTTAACAAAGGCCAGAACTCCTGCAGTAGCTGGAATCTTTGGAAATAAGTTCACAAACCCAGAGAAATGTTCCCAAGTACATAAAATGTGAGCAAACTTAGGAAATCTTCTACAAATGCAGAAAAAACGTTACAAAACTTAAGAAATATTTTGCAAACGTAGAACATCTTTTTGCAGTATCAGAGACACTTATGAAATATCAGAAACCTTTAAAACAATCTGAGCAGTACAGTAATAAACAGATGACATTTCTTTAATGATAAATTCAACCAAATCAGTAAATGCATCACAGAACTGTTGAATAGCATTGAGCTAGAGCAAATGCAAAAAAAAAAAGACTTATCAGCTTTGTAGGTCCACAGATGGTTTTAGATGCTGTCCCAGGTCTTGTAGTCACAGATCTGATGGTTAAGGGATTGGGTATGTACACTGGGCCTTGGTGACAGTGTGTTACCTGCTTTGGTGAATAGGAACTTCTGAGGAGCTATGCTAGCCTCTTTTCAAGTAGGCATCTTTGTACAGTCTCTGCTTTCCTTAGAGAATTTTAAAATGGGCATACACCCAGGACATGTATGCCTAGCCACCCCTTCCAAAAAAAAGGTAGGCAGGCTTTGCCATACACTTCTAACACTCCTCTCACCAGCTTTTTGAATTGAGCTATTAATCAAACTCAAGATGTCTAGGTTTCAGTCTAGGATTCATCTTTTTACCAGGTAGAACTGGTACTTTAATATCCAAAATATTTATTTTATTTGATTTAAAAAGTGACAAGCTTAACTATCACAAATTGTTGGCACTAAACTTCAGCTTTGGAAGAGCTTTTCTTTGTATGGTAGTGCTTTTATGCATTTAGTTGTATCTCATATTCCTCTCCCCACCAAGAAAAAAATGACTTCAAAAGATGCTGTCTACCTCAAGAAAGAAACATAATGGTGTTTACTCTGACTTTCTCGCTTATTAATAATTTAAATATTTTTTGTTTTTCATCACTCGTTTCTACACATTTTTAGTCCTCTCTGTGACGAAACTGGAAGCATTAATGACTTAACATTTTTCAAACACATTTGCATGTCATAGGGCTTTATTGAGTTAAAATATTTTTACCACAAAACAAATGTTAAGTTATTCCTTTTCAATATGGCTGTCATTCCCATGTGGATGGATCAACTACATTGTTGTATCATGTTTGCTGTAAGCCCGTCTTCACCAGGGTTTACTAAGCCACTTATTGGCCCCAGAAAAATCACAAATTTTACAAGTCACCACAAAAAATGTAAGGCAGAATCGGGGACACGTGAATGCTGTGTGGCTAGTTGTATATGCTCTGTATATTTTTTCGTTCTACTTCCCTGCAGCTTACAATCAGCTCCTCTCCTCATTCACTGTGTGTACTGTACCAGCCTTATCCTCCTTCAGACCCAACCTAGCTCTTGTGTCTGGGTCCAGTGAAGAGATCAAGGACACTGATACAGCATCATATTGCTGCTGGAGAATGCATCCCAATTCCTTCCTTCCTCTTTACAATTTTGCAGACACCATATTGATGCTGTTTCTGTAACTATGGAGTGTGTATGGTGCTTGCCAGACTTGTAAAGCTGCTATATGGCAGGGAGCCTAAACTTCCTCCCTCCAGTATGGGTGAGCCTGTCCAGCACCCATAACCACAGTTTGACACTGGTCATCTGGGTCACAGTAAAAGCTTTACTTTTCTGCACCATGGGGCTGTAGTGTACGTGCCTAGTATTGAACAGAGGATATGAAGTGGGATTCATCTGACCTCTGCCAGCAGTGTCCCCCCTTCTGTGCATCTGTCCATACCCTTGCAGTAAGAGTAGGGAACTGACCATTAACAAACACAACTCTGTCTACTCGCACCATTTGGAGACCCACAAAAAAAAACAGTAATGACTACAGAATTCCAAATTAAATCAAGAAATTAATTTTAGCCCTCTTGTGCCTTGGTAGAGCCTTTGGAGGAGTTCAGATGTCGAATAACAGTACAAAGTGAATTAAATAATAACCATTTAAAAATACCCATACATAGGGCAGATACAATAAAAAAACTGGATCAAACTGCCATTTCTAGATGCCTAGTCAAGGCCGGATAACTCATTCCTTCTGCAATTGAGCCAGCCCCTGATTTTTCTGAGTGTGATATCTGCTGCGTCATATGTCTGTAGAATATTAACCATTTATAGTTAAGAGTTCTGCAGAGATCTTGCCCGTGGAACAGTACCTTTGTATTTTGAGAGTTTTCTGTTTTCATTGGCTTATTAACTACTCATTAAGCCCATCTGTGGTCCTGCTTCATATTGATGGCTTTGCTTTTGGCCAGGATTATTCAGCCTTCTGAGCACAATGGAGTTTAAACTGAATTTCTTTTATCTAGGACTCTGTGTGTTTTTGTTGACCATCAGTTCTGTATTATTGGTGATATGTATTCAGACCATCTGCGATGAGCAGAACAAGCTGTTCGCTCTGGGCAGTTAGTGGCTCTGCTTTTATTTTGTTTTTTTGTTTGTTTTTTTTCTCATAGCTTTAATAAGATGCAGCCAAAGGAGCTGGGATTGGCTGAGTCATGCATGTATGAATAGCCCAGTCCTGTAGGGCTGAGAATCCTGAATTATTATTCTTACTACATAATGAGATAGGATATATCCTTGGGCATTATATCTTTGGGCATTGAATTGTTGTGTTTCTTTCCCTGTGAAGTGTTTGGAAAGAAAAAAAATGTCCTTCTGTAGAGGAGTTAGTATTGTGTTTCATGCTTTAAAAATCTGTTCTTAATTTCTGTATAGAGCTTGGTAGAGCATTTGATAATGAACTTTATTTTTAAAGGAGGAACTGCAGCATTTGAGCTAGCAATGGAAAAGTGCAGATTTGTTTCATTTCTTGGATTTTAAGGTTCATTCACTTGTGCTGTTCTTGGTGTCTTGACAGAGTTTAAAACAATTTTCCATTCCTCTATCCCTGTGGGGATCCCCTCACGTTTTGGGAAATTTGCATAAATTTTGTGAGGAAAGGTGTACTAATTATGTATAGAAGAGATAGGACAAGTGTTTGTTGCTTGTGACTAAAAATATTTACCTCAAAAATTACCTTTTGAGTCAGGAGGTTTCACTGACTCTTTTTGGCTCCACTACCTACCTAAGAGACACTGTGCATGACGTTGTGTCAGTGGGACCTTAGTATTTATCCTATTGCCCTTGCATTAGGGGCTTCAGTATTCAAGATAGCTTTCTTCTTATCTTGCCTGCTGATGGGTGAATCTGGTGTGGCCATCAGTTGTTCCTCAGACTGTTCTTTTTGTTCTGGTCCCTTTGGTGTTGCTCCTTTGGAAGGCACTATGGACTAGGAGTCGGGCACATCCACCAGGTCTGTACAGTTTCCTTTGAAAGGGAATGGAGAACCACCCTTGCAGGTATTGGGGAAGGTATTAGGGTACATCATTTTAATAATCTGCACTGAAGAGCCCCTTCCCCAGGGTAGGGACAGTCTTTCCAGCCACTCTCTTCTTGGAGATCTCCTAGAAGAAGAAAGTGTAAGTCTGAGTATTTCCCTCATCTATAGCAGATAACTGGCTGGGTTTGGCAAAAAGTTTGTCGAGAGCATTTCAGTCCCTGAGTAATTATCCACCTCAGAAGATGAAGAATACCATTTATTCCTTATTAGATTCTGATTCCCAGTCTGAAAGACGGGCTTTGAACTCAGACACTCTCGCTCATATTCCCTCACTAAAGGATGTTGGTTCTGATTATGAAAAGAGTTTTCCCCAGATTCTCTGCTTAGAAAATGTTCTTTTTTGAATGCTGTTGCCAGTAACTTTTTTTTCAATGGCAAGTACAGGAATACAGGTGGATTTTATTCATTGTGCACCAGTCCCTTTTCGTATGCCTGCCTTAAAGAATACCTTTTTGGAAGTGTGCACTTTCTGACTGTCAACCATCTGCTTCCAAATGTCTGATAAGTTGTTTCTTTTTTCTAATCCCAGGGCAGATCCTGCAGTAATTTCCTTGTGAAATTCAGCTTCTACCAAACTTCTTTCAGTTGCCAGCTTAACCCCTTCCGTCTTACACTCTAAGTTTGGTAAAAGCATGTATTTGTTCCACTTTGACATTGAGTTGTGAATTGTCAGGTGCATGTGTCTTAAAAGGTTTTGCTGATTTGCTATGATTGGTTAAGGAATTTATTTTATGATGATATTCCTTCAGAGACTAAAACTTCTTTGTGTTCAGTTGTACCTGCTATGTCATAGACATTCAAACATTATTTAAAATGGTTTTATGACACTGCTGGTCTTATTTTCAGGCTCTGCTGCCACTGGCTCTGTTTTGAGAAGATTTGCTTGATTACAATCTCAGAATTTACCAGACAATGTTAAAATTTAAATTTGAAATATTTCTCTGGATAAGGTGGTGGTATTTGTTCCTTCTTCTGCAGAAGTCTTTAAGGGTTTTGATGAAAGGAGAACAGTTAATTCTGGGGGTCACCCAGATTTTTCATCCTCTCTTTTCCAAATATAACAAAATGCTTTCTTCCAGTTTAGGCTTTTCTTTCAGAATGCAGCAGCGCGTGCACAAAGTTCAAGCAAACAAAGTTTCAAAATAACACTGGCATGGACGGTCAAAGAAGCAAGGTGGATCCTCCCAGTACCTGTGAAAATGTTAAAAGATCAGACTGACTATATGACCCCTCTGGATCCCTTCACCACCACCATGGCAACACTGTAACTCTATCCCAGTGTTTATGCTTTCATTGTCCTTTGTTACTAGAAACCTTCAGACAGTTGTTTTTTGAGAATATTTCTAAAAGGTAGCTGCTGGCAGTGGGAATCCTCCCTCATTTTCAAGGGATCCCACCACATCCTCCCAATCAAATGGGCCTGTTCCTCCTCTTATGAATCATAAGCTGTCTCAGGAGGTAATTGAACCTGCAACCCCCACCCAAATCGAAGAGAGAAATGATTTTGAGTTTTTCTAGTGCCAAAGAAGGCAGGAACCCGAAGACCTGTCCTAGATCTGTCTTTTATAAATGTTTGTGCTATGGTTCCAAAGTTCAAAGTGCTTTTTCTACTGTCTGTTACCTCTCTCATTCCTCCTTCCATTTTTCTGGTAACTTTGTATTTAAGATACTTTGTCATCACATTCCAGTCAGTAACACTTTCTGCCACTTTGTGTTTTCCTGCATCTAGTGTGTATTTTCAGTTTACTGTACTGCCCTTTGGGTTATTTATAGCCTTAAGAGTGTTAATAAAGTGAATGATGCCTGCAATAGCCCATTGCATGTATTTCACATATTCCCTTATTTAGATGATGGCCTGAATTTGCATGTTCCTTTTCAGCTTAAGAATCGGACTTTGGTAGTAAAGTCATTCCTTAGCGTTACTTTTAAGGTGAATGTAGAGAAGACCTCTGTCATTCCTTCTCGTAGTATAGTATTTGCAGGATGTCTTCTGGATACAACACTTGTGGTGGCATTTCTTCATCTATATGGATTAAAGAGTTACAGGAAACAATTTCTAATATTTTCATATCAGACTCTTGTATCTGCCAGAGTATATCTAATAATTCTAAGTTTGATGGCCTCAGCTATTCTAACGATCCCCTTGTCCAGACTTCACATGAGAAATTCAGTGGTTTGTAAAGTCAGTTTAATCTCCATGTCTATAGCCTGTATCATTTCAAATTCCAGTGCTGAAGTGGAGTTAAATTGATGGGGTAAATCAATTGTCTCTTTACCCAGGTCTGATGGCGATGATGATGATAGAAGTGCTGTGCTGTATTGTGAGGTGAAAAACAAAAATACATATTTCTGACCTCCAGTCCCCAATCAGACCCTTATTACAAATTACATACATCAGGCCTGTGAGGAGTCAATACCTATGCTCTCAAGGTGGAGGAGAGATAGTCTGTGTGTGTGTGTGTTGTACTTAACAGCTGTCATCTCTTTTTTAATTTTATTTCTACTCTAAAAGCATCCAAATCTGTATGGATATTGAAAATGGTAAAATGACAACACAACAGTGATGTGGTACATAGTCTCCTCTTATGAATTACCTTTACCCCCCTCCCAAAACTTGTTGGCAAACCAATTGAGCAGGACCTATGCAGATTGACATGAATGGATGCGGTACAGGATATCTTTGCAAAGCTTGCCAACAGGAAAGGTATCCAGATATGATCTTTTTTGCTTCTCTGTGCAATATATAACTAAGGAAATACTGTTTCAGAGTACACCACAAAATTGCTTTGACAGTGGATGCCATCTGATTGTATTAGAGTGATCTCTTTCTGTACACTTTTCTTTCAGTCTCCTTGCTCCTCAGGGTCATCCAGAAAATCAAGGAGAACATACCAGAAATTATATTCCTGGGCAAGAAGGTAGCAATCAGTATTGTTCTCCCATCTTCTGCAGCTTAAAGGAAAGACCCTTTACATCTTGTCACAGCATTTAAACCTGCTGAGACAGTGCAGGGATTACCCTGCTTGTCTAGTTTGTACCTTGCAGTTTTTCCTTTGGTCGCCTTCATCCAAAGGAGTTAGTATAAACTGTGAAGGGATATCAATGAGTCCAAGTAAAATGCAATCTACCTAGTTGAGTAGAAGGTACTATCCGGTGCCAAAGGAAAAAAACTACACACCAGGCCAGTGGCACATCCCACCCGCCTGCCTAAAGACTCCTCTCTGACATCCAGACTGCCAGTCAGTTTATGAAAGTAGTCATATATCTTTAACCATGCCACCCTGACCCTGTGGGCCATGGTGTAATAGTCTGGGATTTCATCTTTATGCTGTTAGCGGACAGTTATGACTTCCCTAAAATTGTCTTGGGGAAACTGCATTGTAGGTGGCAGTTAAGGCTGCCAGAAGAGTACATGAAGTCCAAGCCCTGATGAGCAAAGAACCTTTATTCACAATTCCACAAGCAGAGCTACCTTGCAGCACTAACCATTATCTCTTGTCCAAAGTCATAATGAAAGCAGCTCTGAACTAGGGTATCCATTTACCAGTGTTCTTTCCAAAACCTCAGGATAAAGGGGAAACAAAAATCTGCATTCTTTAACTATTCACTGACAACTCTGGCAATATTTGGACAGGACGTTAGGAAGTCAAATTGATTGTTTGTAGATCTTTGTGAAAATAAGACAGGATTGCCGATTTCAAAATTTCTAAATTGTATCGCCTATTTATGGCTTTCTCCCACAGAACTCATGGCAAGTCTTTCCAAGGGTAAGTCCGATAGCATTCTTTCAGTGCCACAGTTGCTACTTACTGCCTTTCTAAAAGGGGTTGGTGCTCAATATATTTTGAAGTAGTTACCTGGTCCTCAGACCACACATTCTCCAAATGTTACAGACTAGACCTCATCTCCTGGGCAAGAGTAGAGTTTGCCTCTGCCATCCTGAGACACATGATGTTGTCTTCTCATACTCTGCAACCATCCTTACAGGTGGTCTTGGATATGTTTTGGAAATCTTCAGTGATGCAGGGGCACAGGAAATTAATTTTCTTGGTTGGCAAAAGCTAGGGTACCATTTGGCTAGGCTTATATAGGCCCTAGGGCCAATAGCCTAGTACCTACCTATGAACCTGTCTGAAGACTGCAACAGTAGACTACTTGATGAAAAGAATGCAGTTGTATTAACGGCATACTATATTTGTAGATGTTCTAGTGTGGCCACTGTTGCAGTTCCTGATTGTCTTCATCCATCCTCTGTTTTTCTGGCAGCCAAGATTGATACCACTCCCCTTCTTCCTCTTTCTTTAGCCATACTTGTTTCCCTCTAGCTTTAGTATTGCTCCGCTACCACAGGAAGGGTAGTAGTCTTGGGCTGTAGTAAGGCCATTTTGGTTTTGATTGCTTGAGACATTGTCATGCAGGGATGCTGAAATGACTTGTTGTGCCCTGTGTGGAGGGAGATATGGGGAAAAGACGATGTAGCAGACATGCGCTTTATGCTAGTTACATGAGGACATTTGCTATGAAGGTGACGTCATTGTGGCTTAGGGTGAAAGGTGCTCAGGTCTGAAAGTCTGAATGTCAGACCTCACCTTGTTTCAGACTTCACTAAAATGAAGACTGCAGCAGTAATCACATTCGAATATTTGCAGTTAAAAGTTGGTAACTCAAGTGTACTGTTTGCAGTCTACTACAGACTGGATTCTTTTTACAGAGCTAGAGATGAGTTTTGCTGTGGCAATTGTCCAAGAGATGCTGGCTGGAACCTTTTTTGTTCAACTTGACTTTGTAAAGTGCTTTGGGTAAAAGTACTTAAACATGCCTTCAACTTCTTTCTAAATGAATACCTTGGGGTATTACTCTACTGAGTGATAAGATGAGGATAGTGACATATTGTAATAATGAAAGAAAAATCTCTCATTTTGAGAGACGTAATTTTCTGTTGGAAAGTTCCTGGCACAGATATGTGAGGTTTCCTTCATGTCAGTGTTCTTCACAGTGGATTGTGCCCCTCCATCCTATTGGAACCTTTTTTATTTCTGATTGTTCTTTGCTAGGCTTAATGCTTTGCTGGAATATGAATGTGTTGAGCAAAGTACACACTGCATTATCTATCCTGTGTTTGACCATCACAAGATGTGATGAATTAGCCTGCTACTAAAGTTTTGCGGTATGAACCAGAAGGTAGTGACTGAGTCATCTGAGTGTTGTGACTGAAAACTGAGTCTTGTTTAGCCTGTATTTAGCTATATTTACAATATACTGCCCAAAAACTGTCTTCCTGGTAGGAATTCAGTATATGATGGCTGTAGAATTTCTTTATCTCTCTTTTGTCTACCAGAGAAGAGAACTGATCCATGTGAGCCTTTTTCAGACTTGGTCTGAAAGTATCATGTGGTTAATCGACTTGCTGACATTTGCACATTAGACAAATGAAGGCTGAGGAAATTAAACCCTAGAAAACGAGAATAAATTTGCATACCTCTCATAGTGTTAATCCCCTGTGCTATCTATCAAACAGTTATTCTAGTACTGTATAACCCCCCCTCCCAAAAAAAAATAATTTTTATTAGTATTAACGTAGCACTTATCTACTCCCGGTACCTTGCACTGTATCACCTTTTCTTATGTGGTGTATAACTCCTGAACATCCTAGTAACATTAAACGCTATTTACCAGATTGTTGAACACTATAGTTCCTCCTCACTGTGTCTCCTAATTACTGTAACTGTCATGTTAAGTTGACTTCTGTAGCTGTTGATCATAGTACACTAATCCTGGGATACTTTGACAACCTGTCCTTTAATGGAAGTCTTATATAACAGATAATACATATGCCTAGTGATTTATTGATTTTTGTCTGTACTAATTCCGTAGAAGGGGCAGCATACTTGACCTTCTCACCACAAATATTGCTGCTCCAATCGCCACCTTTCTCAAATAGTACATCATGCCGTACTACTCTACCATTCTTCAGAGATTACTCCAAAGGCAATCTATTAATGTTATGTTGTCCATGTCTCGCCTTTGTTCTTGCTGTTTGGGTTCAGAGCCGATCCTTGGCTCCGACTCGGTCGTATACTATAGCTCAAGAGCTTTTACTGGCTCAAGGCTAGACCCTATCCCAGCATGCCTAGCGGTAGTTAGCCAGATCTCATTTGCCGCTTGCAGCGTCAAGATTGCAGATACTGACTCAGGCTAAGTGTATTTTCTATTTGTTGTATTTTTTGAAAAAAATGTTCTTATCTTCTAACTTGTTGTTATTAGTACCTGTACTTCGTTCTTCTACCTTCCCTATCCCCCTTTCTTGCTTTCTTTAACTTTTAAGGAGTTGCCGTTTAAGTTAGAGGCTGTCCTTAGGTGGGGAGTTTGCCATTTAACTTAGAGGCTCTCTCCCCTTCTCTTCTTTCCTGTCTGTTTTAAAAAAAAAAAAAAAAAACCCTTCTCTTCTTTCCTGTCTGTTTAAAAAAAAAAAAAAAAAAAAAAAAAAAAGATATTTTTTGTCTAGTTATCTTGTAGTAGTTTTTTTCTCTAGCTTTACATAGTGCTGTTTGTCATATGTCTAAAGATACTGCCAAAAAATCGAAACCTTCAGGTTTCAAAAAGTGCGATTTGTGCTGTGAAAAGATGTCCCTTACGGATGGGCACACGAGTTGTGTATATGGTTTAGGACCTGTTCACCTGCAGGATTTGTGTGCTGTTTGCCATGCATTTAGTTCACGAGTCCTGCAGGAGAGAAAAAACAAATGAATCTTAAGAGGTTTACTGAAGGGTCCCTTCGATACTGCTATGGAGGGGACTCAGCCAGCAAAAAAAAGAGGAAAAACCCAAGCCTTCATCCTCTTCGGCTCTGAGTTCGGACCTGTCTAAGGAGAAGGGCAAGCTACAAGCTAAGTCGGACCTGACTGTCGGTTCCAACAAGACACTTTCACCTACGGCTCCATGTGCATTTTCGGAGCCAGTAAGGTCCCATAAGCGTTCCAGGTCCTCCTGCCTTGGAACCAGTGCTGTCTGCTCCACAGTCTTCTTTATTACTATCTGTGGCAGGCAGTCGCCGGTCTTCAACCTATTCCTCTCGGTCATCCAGTAGCCTCTCGGATGATGATGTGGAGAAGGTGGTGAAGAGGCTTCTTAGGACACCAGCATTAGCAAAAATACTTTTGGGCTCATACCAGACAGAAATGGTGCCAACAGCCCAAACACCTGTTTCAGTTCTTCCTCCAACTCATCTGAGTTCGGAGCCAGAGTGTATGGAAGTCATAGTGGTTGAACAGTCTGTTCCACTAACTTCCTCCAGTCTTTCGGTTATGACTACAACTCTGATCTCCTCGATACCCATTTCTGTCGAGGGATCTGGGAGCCGATGCTTCCTCATTAGCTCCGGGGGGGGGGGAGTGGTATCAGACCTTTGTCCGACCCTACTCTCCCTCTTGGGGCTTCAGCGCAGGTCATCTCGCCTCCTACATCGGCCTCGGAGTCATCGCCTTTGGTTTGGAGGAAGTCGCTGGCTTCTTCGAAACTGGAGACTTTCGGGTAGGGACCGCAATGTCTTTATGGTGATGAGGAGTGTGCTGTCGGCTGAGACAGCTCCACCCTCGGCTCCTTTGCCTTCAGTGCTTGTGTCCGCCTCTGAACCTCCCCTCCGCCCAAGCGTAGGGAACCCATGCTCCAGGATGCCTCATTGGGCGATCCCACCTCTTCTGAAACCTTCCCTGAGCATCCCTTGGATTGAGGTCCCTTGGAAGAGGACTTGCAAGAGGAAGCATATGGACTCCCCTGAGTTCTTGACATCAGACACAGACTTGGATAGCTCAGAAGGGTCCCCACAGTCCCCCTCTGAAGATGTCTCTTTTTCAGACATCTTGGAAATCCTTAGACTGAAGGGCGACTGGAAGTCCCTTGCCCCTTCTGAAGATGAGTCAGTGTACCTCGATGCATTCGGTTCCTGACCCTCCACCTCTTAGGTGTCTCCTCCTTTCGACCCGCTTTTACACGTACTGAGTTGAAAGTCATGGTGCTCTCCAGACACGATAGAACCAGTTCCGCGGAGGCCCAATAAATTCATTACAGCCCCTGAAGACAGACTCTTCCTATCCAAAGGTGTTCCTGTTGATGCTAATATAGTGGCAGCAGCCACCAAGATGGAATTGGTGGAAACTTCATCTGTCCATCCGCCAAATAGAGTCTCGTGCGATGGGCATATACAGGAAGCATATGTTTTCTTCAGCGACCTTTACATTCTGGTCACTTATCTATTTGTCCAACATTACAAGACTTCAAAGGGATCTCCTCAAAGAGTTAGGAGACTCCTTACAGGATCCTACAGCTGTGGGAACCTCAAACAAGGCGACTTCTCAGCTTGCGACCTTAACTTCGGTGGTTAACTCCTCCATGCGGCTAATTTCTTACGCAGCTGATTGGGTGAGCAGGGCAGCAGGCACAGGGGTGGTCTTACATATAGACACTCTTGGATGTGCCTTTGTCATTTTGTGGAGCCCTTCAAGTCTTCCTTTACCAAGCCCCCTTTGACGGCTCGTCCTTATTCGGCTCTCCGGTAAAAGTGACTCTTACCAGGTGTGAACAGGATGGCAAAACTTTCTCTGCCATGGGAGTATGTTTTTCTGCTCCATCGAGACCTTATCCTAAAAGCCAGAAGAGTGGGAAAATGTGGTTCCGTAAATCCCAGGGAGCTTCGCCTGACACACGTGGCGATTTTTCCACCTGGGGTAGAGGGAGAAATAACGGAAGATGCTGATCTCGTGGCAGGGGGGTCCGCAGAATCAGGGCGACAGATAGTATGCCCTTCCAGTGCTCTTGAAGGGAGGCCCGACTGTCCGACTCTGGAGACAGTCAGGGAGGATTATCTTTGCACCCAAAAACCTGAAAGACAATCACAGAAGTTGCATGGGTACTATCGTTAATATCCGGAGGTTACAATATCCCCTTCTTCCAACTTCTCCTGTCAAAAAGACAACACTCTATCCCAGATGTTCCACCCAGTCTTCAGGATCAAACAAACCTAGAGGTTCAAAGGTTGCTAAGAAAGAGTCATCCAAGAAGTCCCCGCAGACCAAATCGGATCCGGAACTTACTCAAGGTTCTTTTTAGTTCCAAAGAAAACAGGGGACTGGAGACCCATATTGAATCTCAGCAGGCTGAACAAAGCAGTAAAGAAAACAAAGTTCCAGATGGTAACACTGCAGTCCATTCTTCCCTTTATGGGTCAGAACAATTGGATGTGCTCCGTCAGTCTCCAGGATGTGTACTACCACATAAAAATGGACAGGCGGTCAAGGAGATATCTATGCTTCCGGCTGGGAGCCAGTCATTATCAGTTCAGAGCGCTGCCTTTTGGTCTCACCACAGCCCCCAGAATGTTCATCAAATGCACCGCAGTAGTTGCGGCTCACCTGAGTTGTCAGGGACTCTGGGTGTTTCCATATCTAGACGACTGGCTCCTTACTGCCACCACCGAGCATCAACTAATCAGGGCAAGGGAATCCACAATTAGCTCTTGTTCTCAACTAGGTATCGCCATAAACTACGAAAAATCTGCCATGTTGCCTTGTCATTATATTATCTTTATAGGGGCATATTTAGATACAAGGGCCATGATAGCAAAGCTGCCTCAAGAAAGAGTATTAATGATCCGTCGCCAAGTTGTCATGCTGTTCACACAAAAGAGAATTCAAGCAAGATTTGTCCTCAAGGTCCTGGGTTCTATGGCGGCAGCAATCACTCTGGTCCCTTTGGCTCGCTTCCATATGAGAATTCTACAGTGGCTCCCATTTGCACAATGGTCATTCCAGGATTTACCCATGTCACATCAGATTCTGATCATGGAATCCTGCAAAAAGGATCTGTAGTGGTGGCTTCACTCCCCTATGGTAACAATAGACAGGCCGTTTTTACCCTCCAACCTGTAGCCACAGTGACCATAAACACTTCCCAGATGGGGGAGGGACATTATCTGGGACAGACTGCTCAAGTGACTTGGCAGGAACACAAATACCACTTGGACATGAATGTCCTGGAGATGAGAGCAGTGCTTCTGGCATTGCAAGCACTTCAGGACCCTCTACCTACAGGGACTACAGCAATTCAGATGGACAATATGTCGGTAGTATGGTACATGAACAAACCGGGTGGAACCAGATCTTACCCCTTGTATCGAGAAGCTCTACGCTTTTGGCAGTGGGCGATGTCTTCCCAATGCTTGGACAAGCTCAGTCGGGCTATCCTGATGCCTCACGAGTGGTCCCTGAAGCAGGAAGATGTTGACTTGATTTTTCGCAAATGTGGCCAGCCATGCTGTGATCTGTTTGCCACCCCCCTCAACAACAAATGCAGCAGCTACTTTTCCCTAGTCCCACCACCGGGACAGTCACCCAGGGGCGCACTTGTTCATGATTGGCCCCCAGGACTGCTTTATGCCTTCCCACCTTTTCCCCTGATCCCCAAGATTCTTCAGAAAGCACAGTCATTGGATTGCAGTCTAATCCTCATTGCCCCTTACTGGCCTTGTCAGGTGTGGTTACCATTCCTGTGGTCTCACCTGCAGGGGGAGCCTTGGATCCTGGACCCAGCATCAGATCTTTTGATGCATCAGTCGGGGCTCCCCATCCTTCCATTCCAAACTCTCAAGCTCACAGCTTGGTTTCTTCACTTCGGTCATAGCCAGGCTTCCCGATGTTTCTCCAGCAGTTCAACACATTTTGATTTCCTCCCATAAGCCCACTACTAGGAAACTTTATGCTAGTAAATGGAAGAGGTTTTCTTGTTGAGCAGACAAAAATCAGGTTGATCCCATTACTGCTCCCATTTCAAAGATTCTTGAATTTCTTGCTGAAACCTTTGACCGAGGAGCAGCTGCAGCTACTATCAGAGTTCAGTTAGCTGCCATTTCTAAGTTCCGTATGGGAGAAATGGGGTCCAATATCATGTCCCGTAGGTTATGCAAGGCATTCCTAAGAGGTGCTACCGTCTTAAGACCTCCAATAAGAGAACCCCTCCCCAGGATCTGAATTTAGTTTTTGACGCTTTGATTCTTTCTCCCTTTGAACCATCTGCTTCTTGTTCACTCAGATTTCTGACTTGGAAGACCCTTTTCCTGGTTGCAGTTACTTCAGCTAGAAAGGGTTTCAGAATTACAGGCCTTATCTATTTGTCCCCCGTACTTGATTTTCCATAAAGATAGGGTTTCTCTTAGAACCAACCCTTCTTTCTTACCCAAGATATGTTCTGACTACAATTTGAATCAATCCATAGAGCTTCCTGTTTTCTTCCCCAATCATGGCAACAAGGCAGAGTATAAGCGTCATCAATTGGACGTTCATAGACAATTAAATTTCTATTGACATAAGACCAAGGACTTTAGAAAATCTGACCAATTGTGTTCATATCCTTTGTGGACAATAAAAAGTTGTGCACTCTCAAAGGTGACTTTATCAAAGTGGCTTTCAGACACTATAAAACATGTCTACATGCTAAATTAAAATTAAAGAACACTCAGCAAGGGCCTTGGCTACCTCTATTGCCTTTCAAGCCAGACTGCCTTTGGATTCGATCTGTGCAGCAGCTACATGGAGTAATCCTCATACCTTTATCACTCATTACAAACTAGATGTGGCCTTCCGGAACAGGGTATCCTTTGGTTCCACAGTCCTGAAGAGTTTTTTCCAGTGAGCCACCCAAGAATCAGGTGCTGGTGATGCTGTCCCAAACAGCAAGAATGAAGGCGAGATATGGACAACATAATATAAAGAAGTTATGTACTCACCATAACGTTCCATGTATATTGGTTATACTGGCTGGGTTTCCTTTATACCATACATTATGGTTAGTCTCAGTCTATTCTATTACTCTTGTGGAGGGGTTACACTTTTATATTTAGGTGTCATCTGATATGTAAAGTAGAGTATATCTCTTGTCTATTTGTATGTATGGTCTAATTCTTGGTTATCACAAACGAGATTTGGGTAACTACTGCTAGGCATGCTGGGATAGAGTCTAGCCTCAACCCAGTAAAAACTCTTGAGCTATAGTATATGACTGAGTCGGAGCCGAAGATCTGCTCCGAACCCAAACAGCAAGAACAAAGGCGAGATCAAGGACAACAAACATAGAACATTATGGTGAGTACATCACTTTTTTCCATACCTGAGGAAATTGAAAAGAGTCTTCTCTGTGTGCACCAAGCCAGTCACTAAGGATGTTGCATGTACCTCAGACTTTTATGCTTGTGTAAACCAGTGTATAGAGAACACCATCCCAGTTTGATTTATGTATAATGGGAAATTCAGAAGTAAACCCTCTGATGGAGTGTGTGAATAAGCAAATTCTATAAGTGGAAAAAGCTGTGTGCTTCATATAAAATATCCCCCACTGCCCACCATAAAGGTATCTAGGCATACCAGGAAAAACTCAAGCACACCATTAGGAAGACTAAGGTATGGGTATGAAATGAAAGTAGCCGCCTACTCCAGGATTAAACATAGGGCCTTTTTTCATTATATTAGCAGTATTAGTAATACCAAACAGTACGTCGAGCTGCAGTCAGATGATTTCAAAGCCATGACTACCATTGTAGTTGACAAGCTCCATTCTAGTTTCACTCCTCCAACTTGCCCTATGCTCCCCTGTTTCATTAGCCTCCTTTTCATCCCCAGATTACTATGGACCACATTCTAAAAGCTGTATGAATCCAAATCCAAAAATAAAACCATTATTAGCTCCATGGAGCCAGGTGGTATACCAGGGTGTATCCTAGTTGGTACAAATTAACACATTGCTAAACCTGTCCTAAACCTTTGTAAACTGCCTCCTCCACACTGCACAGAATATGCATCTGATATCTGGAGAATAACTGTCATGGTGCCACTACATAAAGGTGACTCCACCATAGACAGCAGCAACTATTGTCCTATTAACTTTCTCAGCATAGTTTGTAAAATCATTAACATTAATATACATCATTAACATAATTAACATCATAAACAATGAGATTGGTGACCTACAGACCCTAAACCCTAGTTAGTTTGGCTTTGAAATGAGTAGTTCTGGTTAATTTATTTTGAAAATGTAATGGATGCTATCAATGAAGGATATTTATTTATTTTATTTTACATTTGTTGACCAAGATAATCCGACTGGATATATATCCATTTTCAGCGGAGGCCCAGGGAGAAAAGCTCCAATGACAGATTACAAAGATTACATAAAGATTAGATACGTAGTAAAATATAACACAAAGAGTCAAGCATATTTACAAGTTGGTTTAGTGATGCCACCAGCAGGGACTCTCAAGTTACATAGTTTGTCAAATTAAAAACAAAATCATCAGATTGCAACAAACAGTTGTGAGTATTAAATGCTTACAGTACTGTCTAGGTAGGATTATTATTTTGTAGCCTAATCAGGGTTGGTACAGGGACAAAGCCAGTGCATTTTGAAATACTGTTTGATGCTTTTTTTGAAGAGACCTAGGGAGGGTTGGAGGGTTATATGGTTTGGCAGTGAATTCCAAGTTTTACCAACAAAGTTAGCAATCGGATTCACCAGCTGAGTTATTAGCTTTGTAGGTTTGGACCAATAGTTTGTTGGATGACTGTAGTTACCTTAAGTTATTGTATGGTTTTATAATATTTTTAAGTGAGGGGGTATCTTCTGGTTGAAATAGAATTTTGTGTGCTATTAAGAGTTGATTGAATTAAACTGGGCAGTTGTAGCCATCCTAGTTGAGTAAGGTTCTGGCAGTGATGGGTTTTGTATGTAGAGCCAGTGGCGAATCTGGCAATATGGTTGTAGCTGTGGGAGAGCTTGCTCAGTTCAGATTTATTAAGGTTGGAGAGTATAGGGGAGGCATATATAAGAGTAGAGAGTAGGTGCGACTGGGCGATTATGGTCCTAGCTAATGGGGTTAAAAATGGCTTGTTTCTGTAAAGAGATCCAAGCTTATTGATGATTTGTATGGTTTTGTTTACATGTAGATCAAATTTAAGATTATTATCTATAATTATCCCTAGAAGCTTAGTATGGGTGTCTGGGGAGATAGAGGTACCATTGTTGGATGTAACAGAGAAGGAAAATGGGGTGGATCTACTAGTGGGGGTAAAGAGTAGAAGTTTAGTTTTGCTGGGGGTCAGCAGTAGACTGTTAAAGAGCCAGTTTTCAATAGTGTTAAATGTGTTTTGGGTTAAGATTTGTAGGTCTGATGGGGAGGAGGCTGAGCAGATCAGGGTGGAATCATCTGCATATTGAATGCAGGTAGCTTTGGGGATAGCAGTGTGAAGGTTATTGGTCCTAAAATGGAGCCTTGAGGGACACCTAGTGTGAGAGGTAGCTGACTGGACAGTTTCTCTGCCATAATACAGCCTGTTGACTGCCAGTCAGATAGAACTGGAACCCCACTGCATTGCATGATTGTTCAGGGAGATTGATTTTAGGGAATGGATGAGAAGTTCATGGTTGGCCATATCAAAGGCTTTTGATAAGTCAAGAAAGAGGGCTGAGAATAGCCTATTGTCATTCCTGTTTTGGTTAATGGCATCAGTAAAGGAAAGTAGGACAGAGGTGGTACTTTGATGTGGCCTAAAGCCATGCTGAGAGTTAGACAACAGATTGTTCTGTATAAGATAATGCATTAGTTGCTTATGTATGCACTTCTCCATTATTTTCGCTAGTGGTGAAAGAATGCCAATGGGTCTATAGTTGGATAGTTCTGTGGAACTTCCACCTTTATGGAGTGGGATAGCACCATCAGAAAAGGTTCTATTGATCAGAGTAGATATGGGGTATGCAATACAATGTATTCTGTATCTATACTGCTTATCTGAACATTGCTAAAGGCTTTAGTATGACTTCCCATGATGGCATTATTGGCACGTACACAAGTCTAAAGATAAACGTGTAATCCACCCATTGGGTTGCAAATTGGCTCTGCAGTCAAACAGAGTAAGAGTTAGTGATACCTTTTCATCTAAAAGATATGTCAGTAGCAGTGCCCCTCAGGACTGTGTCCCGAGTCCCATCGGGTGCTGCTACTGGCTCTACGTGCATACTAATGTATCTTGCAAGAGGGGCTTTCTTGAATCGACACTTGGTGCACTGACCAAGATGCCAAAAGTATAATTTAATTATCTTTGTGAAGAATGTCTGTCGTACTTATCATATAAATGGCACCCCAGAGGTCTCAGTATCTTTATAGACAGTCAGCTGTCCTTCAGTCAGTGTAGATCAGTAATAGGTAAGAAATTCTACCATGCCCAGTTAATTAACGAGGGTATGTCTTCCTGATCTAAGAATATCATATTCCCCCTTTATTCTTCCCTCATCAGACCAATCGCAAAATACATTGCATAGTTTGGCATGTGCAGCTTCAATCATCTTTCCTGTCTAGAAAGACTGCAACATTTCTAATTAAAATTCAAAGGACAGAGTTCCCTTTTTTTACCAGAGAGAAACCAAAAACTCTTTTACTTTTTTTTTTCTTGTACTGGCTCATTCATGGTGATCGCTTCCTCTCCTTCCAGGCTGTGAAGAATCCTGTCCTACTAAACCTCCTTCACCTCAGATATTCTGGTAATAGCAAGCACACTTGCTTCAGTGTCAAAAATGCCAGCATGAGAAGTCTTACTAAAGCCTTTAGGAATCTCAGATTTAATTGCAATGTAAATGAGACCTCTTGGAGAGGTTTCTCATTGAAATAACTCCCTACCTGTGAAACAGTCTCCCCTTGCATGCCAAACAGCATAACACTGACCATTTTCAAGTTCTGTAAGCAGCATGGCTCTTACTGAGAGGGGTGTTAGATCCACCTGCTAAACTCCCTGGGTTGCATGGTTAGGCTGTATATGGTTGCTTAGGCCACCTGCCTAGTAAGAACCTATAAACTGTGATAAAACAATGAATATTCTGTAATGTGTGATGTAAAGGCTCCAATGCAAATCTTAATACAATCAAACACAGATAATGCAGAATGCTAGCATCAATATAGAACTGTTTCTGTCTACATACATCTGCCAAAACAGATTGACAATTGTGCAAGGTCAGTGCATTATTAGAGTTGGGGAATAAACCGTTTTCTCGATATTATGCAGTCTCTTGAGTTAGAATATATTTTGTGTGTGTGTGTGTGTGTGTGTGTGTGTGTGTGTGTGTGTGTGTGTGTGTGTGTGTGTGTGTGTGTGTGTGTTTTGGGGGGAGTGCAGCAGGACTTGCCTCTACAAAAAATGGCTTTATTGTTGAATGCTCATGGGTAATTTCATGGAGCATGTACATTGCAGAGCACATTTTTTTTATTTCTGTTAATGTTGCCGACATTAACATTTGGTGTTTCAACTTATTTTAAGTACACCAGTACCCCTTTATTTATGTATAAAATCCACATGTGCAAAAGGTATAATAAATGTGTGTGTGTGTGTGTGTGCCAATGCAACCATCCTTACACATTTCTTTCATGCACATTTTCAAGCAATTACTTCTCTAGTCATCTGTAATTTGTCACATCTTTTGTTGCTGGTGAGGTCTTGTATCTCCATTTGTAGTTATGGTCAAGCTCTATTCTTCTGTTTTCTTTTATGAGTATTAGAAAACACTGGAGGATATTTAAATTTCCTGTGTCCCAGCACTTCGTTTTTAATGCTATTAACTTTACATCCAGTATAACCCCGCATTTGAAAATCATTAAACATCTGATTCAGCTGTTCTAGGACTTCTTGTGTGTTTAATTTACTGACCCTCGCCATTTGATTCAACGTTACATTATCGAACATATGTGTGTGTGTGTGGGGGGGGGGGGGGTGCATGCTATCCCTAGATAAATAAGTAATTTTTTTTACTTCCTTTCCATATAGCATTGTTTCTAGCTGGCCCTTTAGATTTTTCTTCAAAGTAATATCTAAAAAATCAATAGTTTGATGATGAATATTCTTTTTAAACTTTAAAAAACCTGTAGTAGTATGTAGCTATGTTATAAATTCATTCAGATCAATTAGTGAACCATCCCATATAAAAAAGGTCGTCAGCAAACCTCTTGTAAAAAAAAAAAACTACCTTCTTGCTTACCAAATTATCATTGTTCAATATTGTTTTCAGTTCCCAGGAATTCATAACTATATTGGTGTAGGTGTTCGTTACTGGGATGCCCATTGCCACCCCTGTTATTTGCCTATAATATTTGTCATAAAATAGGCATTATTCTGCAACACTAATTGTAACAAGTCACATATCAAGTCAACTTTAAGATTATTTAAATCAGACAGATCCAAAATATACTGCCTATGTGAAATACTGGTCACTTTTCTCACAGATTCCTCAATTACGGGACGTCTATTTAGAAAACCCTTTGTTCACATATAGGAGATGTGCCACCCTAAAAAACAGGTTATGTTAAGAACCAAATATATACAATCATCGGAGTTTGGTTAAGGTAGGAACTTACAAATGTTATCAGTGTAGCCTTTGTAAATACGTTATCTACGATACAAATTTTATTGACCCAGTAAGGAACATCAAATTTAATATTCATGCTTTTGGGAATTGTCAAACTAAAAATTTAATATATGTGGCCAAGTGCATGAAATGAGATTCATTCTATATTGGCAAGACCAATCAGTTGTTCAAGAAACGTATTAGCAGTCACATATCTGAAGTAAAATTAAAGGTATAACAAATGTTTTATATAAACATATATTAGAAACAGATGAGACACATAACTTTAAATTTTGTATTTTAGAGAGTATCTATGACCCCTTAAGAGGGGGTGACATTAATTGCAACAGAAAAATGTGAGAATAAATGGATTCTTTATTTCAGGGCATTTTCCCCACCTGGCTTAAATGGGGTTTACTCTCTGAAACCCAAACTTACTTATTTACATAGTTGTATTAAGTGATTTTTTTATAATTTTTTTAAATTATTTATATATATATATATATATATATATATATATATATATATATATATATATATATATTATAATATTTTTTGTATAAAATGTTTTAAAACAACATTTTAGAAGTCATTTATGTTTAAAATATTTGTTACTGAAAAATGATTTATGTACATGTTGCTTTAATTCCTATTGATGCGTTAGTAATTGCTATATAAGCTCTTTACACTTAGAGTGGTTGATGCCTGATGAAGTAGATTTTTTTCTGTAAAAGTTCCTTGCACGCTGTTTTGTACTAGCGGAATAAGTTTAGTTTGGTGAATCTTTATTATCGTTTTGTGGTTTTGGTACAACTTCTGTGTGCTGCAGCTTTAATTCAGTTCTGAAAAGTAAAAAATAATAAAGAATAGTGAAAACTTAGCAAAAAAAACAGACACGCTGATTTCAGAAAAGCATTTGGGGTTGGTTTGATTCCTGCTGCTACTTCTGGTACCTCATTACCAGAATCAGCAAAACCAACCTCAAATGCTTTTCTGAAATCAGCTTGAATGTATTTCTTTTGTATAATTTCACTCCTCCTTATTTTTTTACTTTTTAGAGCAATTGAATATAAAGCATTCTTTATTTAAATTTTTTTTTTTATTTACTGGGGGGATTTAGTTAATCGTGGTATGATTCGCACACTGCCGCAAATATTTGTAGAGTCAGTAAATTCCACTTAGTGGAATTCCACTTATTCACAGTCACACGCAAATATGGAAATTTCTGTGTCATGCATATTACAGCATAAGTAGCTGAATTGTATGCTAATGAAGCAAACCTACACGGTGCAGTGATTCAACAGTCTGTAAAGCAACCTTGTAGAGACTGTGCTCGTGTTGTCCATGTATTCGAAAGTTTTCCAAATACAGCCATGTGGAGTCTACATGGAAACAAGACAAAAGTTTGTAGATTTATACAGAACTGACTGTAACATATGTACCCCCACACACATTGTGATATTATTAGACATGGTGGATGCTAGAAAATTAGATTTACAATAGCAACAATTCTTTTTTTAATGCCATAACATAAATGCAGCTTTGCTCCTCCACCCCAAAATGAAGAATGAATTTGTAACTAATGTAGACAGCTAAAAGTGTAAAGCCCATGAAACATGCTATTCATACTGTCATGTAAGTATATGCAGTATGTATCTGATGGAATACAGTTGCATCTTTTTCAAAACCTGCATTCCTCTGTGCAGATATATAGCAAAATAATACCCTTCCTTGGGTGTACAACATTGGGATCCCCTTCGGTTTCCCTGCATATACTGTTACCAACCATGTAAATTCAGGACTGTCAGCAAGGTGAAGATGCAGATGAGGTCAAAACTCATTACAATTGTTGAATCCCAAAAAGTTGTAACTGTGTATGGATATTCACTTCATGTAGGCACTTACACACTGTTTCTGTTCACTGGATGGTAACAGTGAATGACATCAGGGGTGTGTGTCAGGTTACACTTAGAGGTGTACATGTAGGTCTGTGATGTGTAAAAGTATGTGTAACAGTGCACAATTCACAAGTTCTGTTTCATCCTCTTTGTTAAAATGTATCATCTGTGTTCGCTTTACGTTAACATTTCTTTTTTAATTTTTGTCATTGTTTGCGTGATGCAGCACTTAACACAACCACAGGAAGCAGAGGAATGAATGCCAGGTTTGTTGGTGCTTGTCACTTAACTATTCCTGTGGCAGCATGTGTATGTGTAAGACTAGAGCATAGAAGCTCTTGAGTTTTAGTACAGGATCTGCAACCTTTTCTTCACTTTTTGAGCCACATGTTTGTGAGATGTCACAGGAATGGAGAAAAGTAATAAGATCACCTCTCTTTACCGTATTTCAGCTTCTGCGTGCACAGCGGTGCATAGGTGGACATCGCACACTGAGCACCAACAGAGTTGGTATATTCAGTAAAGCAGCAGATATGTTTCATAGGTGCTAATTACAGCATAAGCAGGTGATTTTCAGTATGGTGGAGCTGTTCAGCAAACTGTAAAGCATCCATGTAGCTTACATTCTGTTTTTTTTCCTTAATACTTCAATACCATAGTGGTAAAGACAAGGAAATTTTAGTCCTGAAATAAACTTGTGTCATCTGCTTCATTTGCAAGGTAAGTCCTGAACCCAGAATGCATTATTTAATAATAATGTGGCATATCCTTGTATTTCTTAACTTTGTGCAGTAATGAAGTAAATAGTGATGGATTTGTGCAGAAAGCACCTTAACACGTGACAGCAGACACTTATTTTACCTATATGTGCCCATTACTATTTTTTTCTTGTTTTTCTCTATTTTAATTGCCACATAGTGCAAACAGTGAAAGCTGGAAATGACAGTGTTTATCTGGTTTGCGTGAAGTGCAGTGTACCACCTAGGAAGCAGACAGCCAAAAATAGAAGCCGGATACATTGTTAATGCCTTTGTTCATCGTGAAAACCTAGCCTGGAGTACAGATGGTACTGGGTTCTAGTACAGTGTGTGCATCCTTTGTTTTACTGCTGTGACATTGCAGTTTACAGCAGTGAAGTGCAACATAGACCACTGTTTCCTCAACATTCTTGTGGCAACAGGTATAATTGTAGAACTGCCATACAAATGATCCTGGGTTTGAATACAGCATATTCCATACAGTATTACTTTTACTGATGGCATAATCTATGTATTATTACATTTATCATCAGATGTATGACTGTGGATATACTGAGTACTGTAGTCCTGTAAACGTATTCCTGCTGTCTGGACTGGCATGGCATTAACTTTTGTGAAAAACATATACACAACTGCCTATACACGCAGTTGCTTGCCACTGTTGCATTCTGCTTGTCAGACGTTAGCAGTGTGGCTTGTGTTTGCTCACTGCTTACCTACACACAAACGGGTGTAACTCGCATGCATGTACACCTTAACCATCACACGAATCCACTGCTCACTGCACTATGAAACTTGTATATATGATGCCTTCTTATTGGTGTTGTTAATTTCCTTTGTATGACATTAAAGTATGTGTGGAAGCATTGCAAACTGATGGTACATTCTAAGTATACGTCGTATGTTAACAATACATACATGTGTTGTCTCCCCCACCACCACCAAGTAGTACAACCTGGGGTATTTTTTTACGCAGATGTATTAACCACACTACAAAGTGTAATATATAATGTTGTGTACTCCCTCATGAACAGGGCCAGTTGGTGGTGCTAACAACTTTCCTCTGCTAAACTCAAACATCCAAAATTGCTCAGTAAGGATATTTGTGTTTTTCAACAGCTAGGCTTCTACACACCCTAGTGCTGTTAGGTTACTGGCCTCCTGTGAATCTAGGTACCTGTGCAGGTCTCCCAGTCTGTTGTCCCCTACATGGCCTGCTGATGTTATCTACTATAGAGTCGCATGCAGCCATCCAAGTCAGACTTGTGCATGGTGCTTGCATAAAGTAGTGAGTTTTGTAGTCAGTGTACTTTGGTAAGGGTTCTGTTCTCACATCAAGTGTGTGTGTGTGTGTGTGTGTGTGTGTGTGTGTGTGTGTGTGTGTGTGTGTGTGTGTGTGTGTGTGTGTGTGTGTGTGTCTGTGTGTCTGTGTGTCTAGCCAGAAAAGCAACTGTGTATCCTGCAGTTACCACCCCAATCCCATAAATTGACAGTATTTCAATACTTGCACCTGTTTGCACATCCATTTCAGGCAGGCCTCCCAACTTCTTTCCAACATGCACTGCTGATGTCATCCATTCTAAGTTGACCTGCAACCAATGTAACAGACATATGCTGTGGCTCTTGTGTAGAGTACTGTGTGCACTTAGGTAGGGGTTCTGTTTTCACTGCAGTCAGCAGGGTATATGTGTATTTCTACTCAGCAGAGTAGATTTGATATTCTACAGTTACTTCTCCATTGGCATGGCTTGCCAGTATTTTGATACTAGTACAAGCCTACCCATCCATTTCATGCAGCCCTCACAACGTCTGCTGATGTCATCCACTATAAGTTGACCTGCAGCCATGTAAAAGTCAGACTTGTGCCATGGTGCTAGCATAAAGTACTGAGTTCTATAAGTCTGTGTTCTTAGATAGGTGGCAGTTCTATCCTCATTGCAGTAAAGTGTGTGTGTGTGTGTGTGTGTGTGTGTGTGTGTGTGTGTGTGTGTGTGTGTGTGTGTGTGTGTGTGTGAGTGCTGTTGACATTACAGAGAGCAATTTACACCAGCATGTGGGACACTGTTATTACCATATGCTTAACACACAACGCTGATGTCATCAGCTGTATCAGATTATTGCATATGCAGTCATCCCACCAGAACATGATCAGACACTGGCAGATGTCACCTCATCTGATACCAGACAGATTACATTGACATGTCTTTTAATATATCCACTTATAGCATCATGGCATGGTTAGGCCGTGTGTTATCTTGATGAGAAAGCCTTGTGATCTGTACAGCTGCTGCATTTGTCTGGTGAAGTTTATGCGAAAGAGACCACTATACTGTATTACTGTTCTGATGAGATTTGACTACCGTGCTGCTGTACAATCCTGAGATCTGAATTTGATGACATGACTTATGATGTGCCTCATGTATATGTACTGGAACATCATTAAAGAGAAAAGTTAGAAAGTAATGAGACTCATTGCAGTCTCTGACATCACAACTCTTACAAGAGAATACACTAGAAAGTACTGACATGATGATGCTGTCCACTGAATAACTTGGCAAGGCAAGTGTAAGTGACTGGTACAGTTATCAGTTCAGCAACACAAATGCAGATATGCTAGATACTAATGTAGCTATGCACCCTGTGCATCAGACATAAAGCTTTTGTATCTCTGAATCCAAAATAGAGGAAAGGGGGATATGGCACAGTCATCACTTGCACAGGGTGTTGTGTGGGTGGGAGGGCAGGAAGCCTAGGTCGACACAAAAGGTCAGTGAGTGTGTGTGAGTAAGAAAGGGAAGCAGGCTGGCTGAACCATGCAACAGTTGTGTGTGAGGCTGTAGGGGTCCTCCATGTGAAAGTAGGGAAGGAGTCTGCATGAACAAAGCCAAGCTCAGTGCTGGCTCTACTTATTGGTTTGTCGCATAGGTATAAGCCGTGCATGGTAGAGTTGGCATTTCATCATTGTCTACCCCGACTGAGAACTGGCTCTACCAGGAATTGCACTGGCACCTCCACGCCCAAGGTCAGATGCAGTGCTGCTACCTGAATGTGACTGATGTCTGATGGACATGCTCCCTTCATGGGAATGCCCAGGATCATGACCCCATGGCCTACCATATATGGGTGTAGACAGCACACTCACCGTTGGACCAGTGGAAGTATTACCACTACGGGACCGTGTTTGACGATGGCCATGTTGGCTATCAGCAGCTGTGGCTGATCTACACCCATGAGGATGCCATTCCCCTCCTAGCAGACATTCCATCACAGACGCTGCCTTTTCCATCACAGACACCCCTCATTTCAATGGGTCATTCATCCAATCCAGTGAATCGGCAACATGGTGGAGGCAGTCACACATACATGTCAGCCTTTGCTATATCTACAACCCTGAGCATTTGTCTGGAGCACATTTCTGAATATGCCTGTGCCTCCATGACAGCCCTAACATACGTTGAATGACATGAGATGAGACACCTGCACCAGGTGGAGGAGGAACAGCAGGCCCCCTCTGAGCACCCCTATCAACCCTCCTGCATGGCACCTCTGCCCACACTTTGGCTGTGGCCAGAGACAACAAGCACTGAAGCAGCAGTAGCCACACTTCCCCTGAACAATATCCTTACCCTCCACCTGTACAGTATCTTTGGGCTCAGTGGACTGAGTAGGCGTAGGCCTACTGGCTTTGTCTAGGAAAATGAATGGGGTGGCTGGTTGTTAGCCTCTGTGTATCTGTCAGATTCAGCCTCTGCACCCCCTGACTCTTTCACAGTTTCAGCACTATCATCATCTGAGTCTGCTGAGACACTGACAGGTGGCACAGGGCCCACACTCTTGTCATGATCACCTGTGATAAAAAGGAAGAAACACAGGCATACATTAATATCTGCACTACTATGGTGCAATATATGCAAAAACTGATCTGCAGTATGGACATAAATTTATTTCTTACCATATGCAAGAGTGATATGTTGCTGGATTCCTGACCGTTCTGAATTAAGTTGAGCAAGAGATAAGGGCAGCATCATCACATTTAACAGTAAGACAGGGGGATAATGCATGTACTCCTCTTCTATGTCTGCATTAACTGTACGTTCAACAAGAATGTGGCTGACAACTCCAAACTAATCATGTGATCGTGTTCAATCTCGCCGTTTGTTCTTACACCTGGGTTCGGAGCCGATCCTCGGCTCCGTGTCAGCCGCTTGGCAAAGCTCTGCATCGAGAAGAAGCTCGAGACCAACCTAACTCCCACAATCCCCCTCTGCCTTTACCTCAGATCTAGTTTGCCGCTGCAACGTTCGCATCATTTTTGATGAGCTCGGACCACCTCAAGCTAAGAATATTTTATCTTTTATATTTTTGGATATAAATTTCTTCTTTTCTCCTTTAAAGTTGACTGTGTGTGTGTGAGTAGTGTATCGAGGGTTTCTCGGTTCCGTATATATATTTTTATATACTTTTCTTAGAGTTAATTCCCTCGGGGCCTACCCCACCCTTTAACTTTATCTAAGGATTTGACTACAGGATTAGACTTTATCTACAGGATTTGACATTACTACTGGATTGGACATTTGTACTGGCTATTTCATTGTTTACTGGATTTGACTTTGTAACATGTCTGAAAAAGCTAAATCAGGCTTCAAACGGTGCCAATGTGGACAGAAAATGTCTGTCACGGATAATCATAGTTCCTGCGTCTACTGTCTTGGCCCTCTCCATCTGCAGGAAGACTGCTCCATCTGCCATTCTTTCAGTGGAAGGGTCATGACAGATAGGCGCAGGAAACTTATGGATAGGGGCCTTTTGAAGCCTGCATTCCAAGAGGCTCTGGATGCATCAGACCAGACATCTAAATCCTCAAAGGAATCGAAGACGTCGGAGCCCATGTCATCGGCTCCGAGCTCTTCATTTAAAGTTCGATCACCGGTTCCACAGACATCGGGGCCGAGTGTTGAACTGTTGTCAGTTACCGAGCCTCGAGTCTTGGAACCGGTGACGGAGCTTCCTCCTCCTGTACTTTTGAGGTCGGCTCCGTCTTTGATTCCTTTGACACGTTCTTCCAGGCCCCTTTCCGACACCGATGTAGACCGCGTGGTGCAGAAATTGATGGAGAATACGGCCTTGTCCAAGCTCATCTCTGTCTCCTCCCAGTTGGTGTCGAGACTCGAAGGCCTTCCCTTATCTCCACCTGTTCCTCCTCCGAGGCCTATCCAGTCTTCGGAACCGGGAGAGGCTGATCTGGTGATTGTGGAGCCCTCGGTGCCGGAACAGTCTTTTTCTCGGTCGGCACCGTTCACCTCGACTCCGTCGGACCCAGTACCGGAGTCTCGGAGCCGAAGATCCATCCTTGGATCTGGGACTGAGAGTCGGACCAATGTTTCGGTTCCGACACTCCCTCTCGGAGCCTCGGCTCAGATCGACTCGGCTCCATCCTCGGGGTCCATACCTTCGGTGCCTGTCTCGGGGATTCCTCCGATTTCTTCGGAACCGGGGGATACCTCGACTCGGGACCCGGGGGCCTTCGACCTCATATTGAAGGTGTTGTCTACTCAGACAACCACTTCAGCAGAAACAGCTTCTCCTTCCCATAAAGGTCTGTTATCCTCCTCTGCACCCACGGCTACATCTAAGCGTCGAGCACCAGTGTCTCAGCCACTCCTAGAGGGTGCCCCCTCTTCCTCGGAGGCTTCATCGGATGCCCCCCGAAGAAGTTCCGAGGAAAAGATTGTGTAAGAGGAGACACTTGGATTCTCCACAAGAATCCTTGACATCGGACACTGACTTGGATGAGTCAGAAGGGTCCCCAAAATCACCCTCAGAGGATGTCTCCTTTTCTGACATCCTGGAGATCCTAAAACAGAGAGGTGATTGGCAATCCCTACCCCCTTCTGAGGATGAGTCAGTCTTGCTGAAGGCATTCGGTGCTCGCCCTTCCTCCTCCTGGGTCACTCCGCCCTTCGATGAATTGATGGAATTGATTGCTCGAAGGGCGTGGGAGACACCTGACACGGTGGAGCCAGTCCCTAGAAAGCCTAATAAATATATTACTGCCCCCAAGATAAGGCTTATCTAACAAAAGGAGTTCCAGTGGACGCTATGGTGGTGGCAGCTGCCACGAAAAAGGAGATGTCTGAATCTTCCTCATCTGTCCATCCGCCTAACAGAGATTCTAGGACTATGGACAGGTATGGGAAGCGCATTTTTAGTTCAGCGGCTTTTTCTATGCGATCCCTGAACTATTTGACCCACTTCACACGGTTACAGAGGGATCTAATCAAAGAGTTGGGAGTACTACAGATGCTGCTGTCTCGGAGAAAGTTACAGCACATCTCAATACCCTTACATCTATTGCAAACTCGTCCATGAGGCTGATCTCATACGCAGCCGAAGGGTCGAGTAGGGTAGCGGCTTCAGCGATTGCTCTTCGTAGACAATCCTGGATGCGCTTATGTTCCTGTGCGGAAGCCTTCAAGTCTTCCTTTACTAACGCCCCATTTGATGGTGCCACTCTCTTTGGCCCCAAAGTAAAGGAGACCCTTACCCGGTGTGAGCAAGAGGGAAAGACTCTGTCTGCTGTCGGAGTCCGTTTTTCCACCCCATCCAGACCGTACCCCAAAGGGCAATGTGGTGGAAAAATGTGGTTTCGAAAACCCCAAGGCTCTTTCCCAGGCACACAGGGTGATGCCCCCTCTAGAGGCAGAGGAGGGGGCAGAGGTGGAAGACGTCGCCCTGGCGGCAGAGGGGGTCCGCAAAACCAAGGTGACAGGGATACACTCCCCGGGAAACATTTCCAGCACTCCTGAGAGGAGGCCCAACTGTCCTGCTCTGGAGGCAGTCGGGGGTCGCTTAGCTTTATACCCTCAGGCCTGGCAAAGTCTTACAACAGACAATTGGGTAAAAAGCATTGTTACCAGAGGTTACAGAATTCCCTTCCTATTGCCCCCAATTCCACAGAAAAGACTCCCAGATATACCACCCCATCTGTGAGGCCCTGCAGCTATAGAAATTTCAAAGCTGCTAGAAAAAAGAGTCATCCAACCAGTCCCAGCGGACCAAAGAGGATTCGGAACTTACTCAAGGTTCTTTTTAGTTCCAAAAAAGACAGGGGACTGGAGGCCAATTCTGGACCTAAGCAAACTCAATACCTTCATCAAGAAAGAAAAGTTCCGGATGGTCACGCTTCAATCGATCCTTCCATTCTTACAGAAGGACGACTGGATGTGCTCAATAGATCTGAAGGACGCATACTACCACATCAAAATGGCCAGGGCGTCCAGGGATCACTTGCGCTTCCGGCTGGGAGCCAGTCACTTTCAGTTTCGAGCCCTGTCCTTTGGTCTGACCTCAGCCCCCAGGGTTTTCACCAAATGTATGGCAGTGGTAGCGTCTCACTTGAGACGCCTGGGATTCCAGGTGTTTCCATATCTGGACGACTGGCTCCTTTCTGCCACCACCGAGCGTCGACTGATTCAGGCCAGGGATTACACACTACAACTCTGTGTTCATCTCGGAATTTCCGTAAATTTCGAAAAATCTTTACTACAGCCATCACAGCATATCTCATTCATAGGAGCAGAATTAGATACGCGTTGCTTAATCCTAAGGCTTCCTCCAGAAAGGATAGCCTCTCTACAAAAACATATATCTCTTCTTCTATTATCCAGAAAATCCCCAGCAAAACTGGTTCTGAAGGTTTTGGGTCTCATGGCAGCTTTTCTCATTGCGATACCCTTGGGAAGACTGCACATAAGAGTTCTTCAATGGCTACTGTTTGCATAATGGTCGTTCCAACAGCTACCCCTGACGCACGAGATTCACATCACAAACATATGCAAATCGCACCTGGCTTGGTGGCTTCAGACTTGCAATCTTTCCAGCGGAAGACCATTTGTGCTACCCACGCCGACAGCTACAGTGACCACGGACGCTTCCCTGATAGGGTGTGGGGGCATCTTTCAGGGACAGACAGTCCAAGGCGAATGGTCCAATTTGGAGTACAATCTGCACATGAATGTTCTAGAGTTGAGGGCAGTGTTTCTAGCGTTGCAACACTTTCCTCCCCTTCTTCCTCTAGGGACAATTGCAGTTCAGTCGGACAACATGTCCGTAGTCTGGTACATAAACAAACAAGGGGGAACCAAGTCTTATCAACTATGCAGAGAGGCCATGAGAATCTGGCAATGGGCGGAGTCCACGGGTCGCTTTCTGATAGCAACGCACATCCCGCGGTTATCCAACGTCATAGCGGACAGGTTGAGCAGAGCCATCCTGTTACCTCACGAGTGGTCCCTCAAACAATCAATTGCGAAGGAAATTTTTCGCAAATGGGGCCAGCCTTCCTGCGATCTGTTTGCGTCTCCAATGAAAGCCAAATGCAGAAGCTATTTTGCCCTATTACCCCCTCCAAGGGAAGTCCCTAGGGACGCTCTGGTTCACGATTGGCCCCCGGGTCTCCTGTACGCCTTTCCTCCTGTTCCCCTGATTGCAAAATTTCTACAGAAAGCCAACAACCTGCAAAGGACAATTATCCTCACTGCCCCATTCTGGCCTCGTCAAATCTGGTTTCCCTTTCTTCTGGCACACCGAATTCAGGAACCCTGGATCCTGGACCCAGTGCCGGATCTACTGACCCACTCGTCAGGGGCTCCCCACCCATCGCTACTCTCCCTCAGACTAGCAGCTTGGCTGCTCCGCTTCCCTTCTTAGCCAGGTCTGATCTTCTTTCCCCTGCAGTTCAAAATATCCTGGAGGCTTCTCATAAAGCTTCCACTACAAAGATTTACACTAGTAAATGGAAGCGTTTTGTGCACTGGGCAAATACACAACAATTGGACCCCGTGATAGCTCCTCTAAATAAGGTCTTGGAGTTTTTAACCGAACTGTTCCACCAAGGAGCTTCTCCTGCCACTTTGAGAATACAATTGGCTGCCATTTCAAACTTTCATGTGGGAGAAAGTGGGGCTCCTATTATGGCTCACAGACTTTGTAAGGCCTTTTTAAAAGGATCTTTCCATATTAGACCACCAGTTAGAAGTCCTACATCACCCTGGAACTTGAACCTTCTTTTATCACAGCTCATGCTACCACCCTTTGAACCAGCCTCTTCCTGTCCTTTGAAATTTTTGTCATGGAAGACCCTCTTTTTGGTGGCTATTATATCGGCCAGATGGGTATCGGAGCTTCAAGCTCTTTCTGTTCAACACCCTTATTTGATCTTTCACCCTGATAGAGTATCTCTTCGCACTAATCCATCCTTTCTTCCCAAATCCTTTCTTCCCAAAGTTTGCTCCGTTAATAATATTAATCAGTCCATTGAGCTTCCCACCTTTTTCAAAAACGACTCCAATAAGTTGGAATATATGTTACACAAGTTGGATGTTCATAGACAACTCAGATTTTACTTGGATAGAACAAAAGATCACAGAAAAACAGACCAGCTCTTTATAGCCTTTGCAGACAGCAAGAAGGGTATGGCAGTTACGAAACGAACCCTTTCCAAATGGCTTTCCGATTGTATTATTTTTGTTTATTCTGCCTCAGAGCAAACTTTACCTGTCAAGCCCAAAGGGCACTCTACAAGATCAATATCTACATCCCTGGCTCATGCAACCCGCCTACCGTTAGACACTATTTGTGCGGCTGCTACTTGGTCTAAACCACATACATTCATTACTCATTACAAAGTAGACAGGATTTCTAGGGACAGGGCAACCTTTGGTTCCACTGTGCTCAGGAACATTCTCCCGTGAGTTCCTCAGGAACATGGAGCTAGGGACGCTACCCAGGTGTAAGAACAAACGGCAAGATTGAACACTATCACATATAGAAGTTATGTCCTTACCATAACGTTCCATGTGGAGTGTTCATCTCGCCTTTGTTCTTACATTCCCACCCTCAGGAAGAACGTCCAGTTTAGGTGTCTGGTTTGGTTCTCCTGCTTCTGCCTTTAGCAGTTGTTGTGGATATATTTTTTCAGCTATGTTTGTTCTTGTTTGGCATGAATGTGTTATATTCTCTCTGTTGACTTCTGGTTTGCTTGCAAACTAGATCTGAGGTAAAGGCAGAGGGGGATTGTGGGAGTTAGGTTGGTCTCGAGCTTCTTCTCGATGCAGAGCTTTGCCAAGCGGCCGACACAGAGCCGAGGATTGGCTCCGAACCCAGGTGTAAGAACAAAGGCGAGATGAACACTCCACATGGAACGTTATGGTAAGGACATAACTTCTATTTATAACTGTAGCAATCTTCATTCCCCTCCCCAAGAAGATGTGAAACAGAAGTAAACTTTATTTCAATTGCTTTACTCTACAACTGTATTCAACTGGTGATATAACAAAGCCCATCTGGAAGCTGCTCTTGGGACTCTGAAGGAGTGGCGCTTATGTCAAGGACATGCTGTGGTCCACTCTGCTGTGAGCTGTCATGTTGGAGGATATTCACCAGGAACTTTTCATTGGGGGTAGGAGGTTGTTCTGTTAGCAGACCTTCCCTTAGTTACCCTTTGCTGTCTGGCAACTTCAGCTGCTTGCCTCCATGCAGTGGTAATCATGTCAGTGGCCTGATGGTGCACCTATTCATACGTTCAGCTGTGGCCACCCACAGAATTGATGTTGGCAACAATGTGCTACCATAATTATAGCCTTTACTGCATATCGGGCTGACCCCTTCCCAGCAGAAATACCCAGTGTTGACAGTGTGTGTCAACAATTATATTGTATCTGATACTGTCAGTTTTTCATCTCATCCTTACTTGTGGGTTTGGATCTGATCTCTGCCGTTAGCAAGCTCATGGCAACCAAAAAAGGTCTTGGGTACCAATGTGGAATGGATGGTACAGAAGATTTTATGGGCGCCGGGCATTACTAAATCCCCCTTGACCTTTGTGGCACCAGATCTGTCTAAGCTTTCCACTCCCCCTCTTCCTCCGAATTCAGGGCAAGCTTTGGACTGGTTGGGTCCAATAAGACCAGTGTCTTTTACCTTTGATCTGAAGTTCCTCTTCTTGGGTGAGACTTTTGCTCAGAGCTCCTCACTTTTTTGGAGCCGGAGAATTCCCGGAGCTGTAGTGAGTCTTGCAAACCCCGAATGTGCTTGACTCCCAGGTCTTTGGAGCAGTTGATGCACCTCGGGGCTTTGGTGAAGGTCAGCTTGGCTCTGGCTTCAACCCCTGGTGAGCTGTCTTCTGGTCTGGAGGGGCTCCATCCTGAAGGCATGGCTTATTGGAGCCGGTGTCCTTGTCCATTCAGGAGCAGTCAGCATTTGGGGCCTTGGAGAGAGCTATAGCTGCCTCTGCAACTTCGAATTCGAGTGCCTCCTCAGATCTGTTATCCCAGCAAGATTCCTTGCATTCCTCTTCCCATCACCAAGATTCACAGACAGTGGGACTTCAGGTGCCAGGATACCTGTCTGGGTCCCCCTGACTCTTCCAATACTTCCCCAGACTACCCCACTGAGGAAGTCCCTGGGAAGAGATTATGCAAGAGGAAACATTTGAACTGTATGGAGTTGACCAAAGAAGACACTGACCTTGATGAGAATGAAGGATCCTCATGGTCACCCCTGAGGACATTTCCTTTGGGGAGATTCTCAAGCTGAGGGGTGGCTTCCAGTCCAGCAGTCCTTCACTTGAGGTGTCAGTGTACCTGGCTCTCTTTGGGTTCCAACCCATCTACATCTTGGGTGACTCTGCCCACTGTGGGAGACAGCAGTTTCCATCTATCCTGTTCCCTGGAAACCAAATAAAATAACTGCTCCCTCAGACTAGACCTTCTGGACAAAAGGGGTTGCAGTAGATGCATGGTCATGGCAGCAGCAACCAAGGAGGAGCTCTATGAGGAGAGCTAGACTGTCAGTCCTTCTAATAAAGATTATATGAAGATGGATAGATGTGGGAAGCATGTCTTGTCAGTGACCTTTGCATGGCGGTCGCTGAATTAACTTTCACATTTCACTAGATTTCAGAGAGATCTGATCAAAGATCTCTCAGATACCCTTGATGGAGCAGTAGCTGAGGGAGCTAAAGATAGCATCCCAATTAGCCACCCTACATTCAGTAGCCAACTTCCATGAGGCTCATCATGCATGCAGCCGAGGGAACAAGTAGGGCAGTCGGTTCAGGCATTTCTGTGATGAGGCATGCCTGGATGCACGTTTGTGATTTTGCAGAAACTTTTAAGTCTTTCTTCGTCAATGCTCCATTTGACGGCACATCCCCTTTTGGCCCCAAAGTTAAAGATGCACTATCCAGGTGTGAGAAGGAAGGTAACCTTTCTCACATGGGCATACATTTTTCAGCTCCTCAGACACCGTATCCCAAGGGTCAGAGAGGCAGAGGAAAGATGTGGTTCAAGATGTCTCAAGGGTGCTACCAAGACACCCATGGAAAGTTTTCCCCCAGAAGCAGAGGGGAAAACAATAATGAAAGACATCGCCCTCGCTGTAGAGGTCTGCAAAACCAGGGGTCCTTGGGAGTCTTTCTTCAGGAAGCCCTTTCAGCACTTCTGAAAGCAGGCCCAATTGCCCACCTCTGGAGGCAATCTGGGGTTGACTATCCCTGCACTAGAGAACCTGGCTAACGATAGCTTCTGATTTGTGGGTGCAGAGGATAACATCCAGGAGTTGCCAAATTTCCTTCTCTTATCATCCCTCTCCAAAAAAAAAAAATCTCAGATGTTCCACCCAGTCAAAGGGATCAGGAAGTTACTCAGATTCAAAAGCTGCTAAAAAAAAAAAAAAAGTCATCCAAGCAGTCCCCCAAGATCAGAGAGGATTCGGAACTTATGCAAGGTTCTTTTTGGTTCCAAAGAAAACAGGGGACTGGAGACTAATCTTGGATCTCAGCAGATTGAACAAGTTAATTTGATGGAAGTTTTGAATGGTCACAATGCAGTCCATACCTTTTTTTGGAACAGGGCAATTGGATGTGCTCTATAGCTCTTCAGGATGCATACTACCATATAAAAATGGACAGATGCTCCAGAAGATACCTTCTCTTCCTGCTGAGAGGCAGTCATTACCAGTTCAGAGCACTGCCCTTTGGTCTCACTACCACCCCCAGAGTGTTCACGAAATACATGGCAGTGGTTGCGGATCACCTGAGGCAACAAGGATTCTGAATGTTTCCTTATTTGGACGACTGGCTGATATCCACCCCAACCAGACATCTACGTACACATGCAAGAGACTCTGTTCTTCATCTGTGCTCTGAGCTAGGCATGACGATAAACTGTTAAAAGCCTTGTTAACCCGCTCAGACACTAGAGTTCATAGGGGCATTATTGGACACAAGTCAGATGATTGCTAGACTTCCTCCTTCAGGGGTGTTGACAATCACACTGCAAACTTCAGGACTAATCAGGAACAAGAGTACCTGCCTGCCATGTTCTACAGGCATTAGCATCAATGGCCGCAGTGATCATACTAGTTCCACAGTGCTGTACTGCAGTAGCTTCTGGCTGCTCAGTGGTCAATAATGTCTCACCAAATTCTGATAACTGACATATGAAAAAAAAGAAATCTTTTGTGGCAGCTTCATTCAGAACAGGTGACACAAGGTCGACCTTTTGTTCCCCTTCAACCATAGGCTACAGTGACCACGAATGCTTCCCAGGTGGGGGGGGGGGGCATTAGCTCGGGAAGATTATCCAAGGAACCTGGTCCACAGAAGAGACCAAGCTCCACATAAACATTCTCGAGATGAGAGAGATGCTTCTAGCGTTGCAGGCATTTCAAACTGCTCTTCTTCCAGGGACAGTAACAATTCAGTCAGACAACATATTGGTAATACGGTACATAAACAAGGAAGGAGGAATGAGATCATACCCTCTGTTTCAGGACACGCTCAGAGTGTTGCAGTGGATGATCTCATCCAATAATTTTCTGGTAGCAGTGCACATTTCCTGGAAGGTCCAGCATCCTAGTGGACAAGTTGAGCAGAGTCATTCTCATGTCCCACAAGTGGTCACTCAACCAGAATGTATTGGAGAACATTTTCTGCACATAGGGCCAGCCTTGCTGCGATCTCTTTGCCGCTCCCCTGAACAACAAATGCAGTAGCTACTTCACCCTAATTGTCCCACTGGGGCAGTCCCCGAGGGACGCTCCAGTACATGTTTGTTCTCCCAGACTATTGTATGGCTTTCCTCACTTTCTATTGATTCCAAAATTCCTTCAGCAAGCCAACAGGTTGAAGAGAAAAGTGATCTTCATTGCCGTATTTTGGCCTCAACAAATCTTGTTTTCTTTCCTCTGGCCTCACCTACAGAAAGAACCCTTTCCAGACTTACTGTCACACCCGACAGGAATGCTTTATCCAAACCTTCACAACCTTAGGCTCACAGCTTGGTTCCTCCAGTTGTGTTAATTGCCAGACAACCTATGCTGTCCTCCCCAGTCCGTCATATTGTGATATCCTCCCATAAGTCATCTACACAAAAACTGTATAGGAGTAAATGGAAGAGGTTTGTAATCTAGGCTGAACAACACAATATGGATCCTTTCACGGCTCCCATTCACTTCATTCTGAAATTTCTAGCCCAACTTTTCAGTAATAGAGCTGTGGTATCTATCATTAAGGTCCAGCTAGCGGCCTTTTCAAATTTTCACATTGGAGTAAACAACTTATCTATCTCCCATAAACTTTGCAAAACCTTCCTAAAAGGGGCCATGTTGTTAAGATCTCCCTACAAGGATCCTTCTCCCCCTTGGAACTTAAATTTTGTTCCAAGTCTTATTGGTCAACCACCCTTCGAGTCTGCAGCATCTTGTGATATCAAGTTTCTGTCTTGGAAAACTATCCTTTTTGGTGGCTATCACATCAGCGAAATGGATATCAGAAGTACAGGCACTATCTTTCCCAGTCCTCTTATTTGGTTTTTCATATAGACAGAGTCTCTTTAAGTATCAATGCCTCTTTCTTGCCAAACATTGTTTCTCAAATAAATATTAATCAGACTGTCCATGTACCTGTTTTCTTTCCAAATTTTAGTAACAAGGGTGAATACGTATTACATCTGTTGACAGTCATAGACAGTTGCGTTTCTATTTACATAGAACTAAAGATTTTCAGAAAGCAAACCAATTGTTTATTGCATTCGTAGGCCCTAGAAAAGGCCTACCAGTTTTCAAAGTTATTCTGTCAAAATAGCTTTCTAGATGTAGTTCCTTTTATTTACACCCGAGAAGGTATGAAACCCGACAAATCCATTCTGCCAGAGCAATGGCCACATCTGCAGTCTTCGGACATATGGTTCTTTTGGATGAGATTTCTGCAGCAGCCACATGAACAAATCATCATACTTTTATCACTCATTACAAGTTAGATATGGTCTCCAGGGGAAGGGCCTCCTTTGGTGTGATGGTACTGTGGAATATTCTCCCTGGAGTCCACCCAGGGTAAATGTAGCTGGGGACTCTGTCCCATATGTGAGGATGAGATGAAAAATTGACAATATCAGATAAAGACGTTATGTACTCACCATAATGTTCTATCTGTATCGTTAATTTTTTCATCTTTTCTCACATCCCCACCCTCTTCCATGGGGTTCCTAGTTGAATGGGAAGAGAATCTCAAGGGTTAGATTGGTTTTCATTATTCTCCAGAAATGGTCTCCTTTAAAAACCTATTGTGTTAGATATTAACATTCCTCTTTCTCTATGGATATAATTATTGCAAACAAGATCTGAGGTAATCTGGAGAGGTGCATTATGAGTAAGGGGAGGTATCCAAGAGCTTTTTTTGGTTGCCACAAGCTTGCTAATGGCCAAGTCAGATCCAAACCCATATGTGAGGAGAGATGACAAAATCAATAATACAGATGAAACATTCTGGTGAGTACATAACTTCTTTTTTCTGCTTCACTGAATGGGGGTCTCTGCCTCACTGACATTGTTTGTGTCTTAGACAACAGAGTAATAATACACACAAGTATCACATAACTACAAAGTAACTGTTTCTAGATAAAACAGTAAAGGTAGGCAGTTAGTACCAGCTGGAAAAACGAAACCGTCTATAGATGTGAAATACTAAAAATAGGCAGGATACAAAACAAGGAGAGTAGCAACAGCAACATATCCTCATATGTGCCACAGCAGTTACTCAACTGTGCGCCCCCACAAAAGAACAGTCCATTCTAGTTTGTGACACAACAGTAACTCTTCGTTGCTTGTGCCACCCACAAAAGAACAAGCAAATGAACCATTTTGCTAACAAAACATTTTTGAAATGCTAAACATTCTTTCAGAGGACCTGTCCCGGAAATATTTGTACATATTTATTACAGAGCGTTCTATTTTCATGTATTGTGAATCATGTGTACCTCTGAAATGGCTTGACAAACATGGCCATGCCGTCAGTACACTTCTAACTAATGCATACAGATAAAAATGTAAAAGCCTTTGCTTCACATTATTCATTAATATATTCCAGCATATGCATTATGTAGGTAACAAAATGGGAGCATACCTCCTGGAGTTCAATACTCCCCTGTAAAGATCTCTTTGGAAGAAATTCACTTTTGTGAAGTCCTGCAGACATGTAGCAAGTGTCCTCACCATCAGTTTGGCTAGCTACACATTTGCCTTTTTATAATGGAGTATATTATTAATGGAATGCATCTGTTTTAGCTTGTGTTTCAGAGATGCTAATTACAGCATAAACAGCTGGATTGCATGCTAATTAACCAGTCTGGTGAGCTGTTCAACACAAAGTAACCATGTAGACTCCATGGTGGTTTTTCCTGTGGATCTCAAAAGTAGTGGAGTACAGACACAACGTTTACACAGACAGAATGTTAGAAGCTGCTGCTGCTCAACTCCATTTTTATGTGCTACACGCTGACCTCAACTCAGAGACTTTACCTCCCCATGTATTGGCTGTGTACTGCTTGCATCACAGTCAGCCCTGAACTAACAGTGTGACAACTGCTGCAAGGTAGGTCCTGAACATGTATTGTATTGTATAATAATAATATGGCATGTCCTTGTATTTCATCACTTGGTACAGTTAGTAAGTAAAAGGTGGGAGATTTGTACAGAAATTAATGTAATATATGACATCATAGAGTTGTTTGATTTTGTATCTAGCAAGTAGTAGGCCTCAGACATCAAATATTTGCACATTGTTACCTCTACAAAGTATTGATGATCACTGCATGCCCTCAGTTTAACATCATATGTTTGTAATGGGAAATCATAAGAGAGAGAAGTTGGAAAGTAATGAGATACATCGTAGTTTCCAACTTCACAACTCTTACAAGTTCAAACAGGCAAGATGCAACACAAGGAGATTAACAAGAGCAACATATCATTGTTTGTGCCATAACAGTAGCTCGGCCTGGGTCCTCCCTTGGAAGAACAGTGTACCCTTGCATGTGCCTTAACAGGAAATCCCCTTTGTCCCCCTCCCAAAAAAAAAAAAAGAGCAGTCTATGCTTGTTTGTGCCATCCAGCCTGCCATTCATTTGATGGCAACTGCATATCCTAGTATTTCCAGTTAATATCATCACACATTTTAAAGTAATTGGTATAGACTGGCTTATACACTACATTTCTCTGAGTACTGATCAGATAACTGATGAATGACCAATAAATGCAGAAAGGTAAGACAGAGATGTATATTTGCAAGGAATAATCATAAAAGGTTGTGTGATCGCCAAGTGCTCTACATCGAAACACATTAAATATAATAAATGTACAAATAATTTATGCCTTGATATCAGCATACATTCAGTTGCACTTGGTTGTGTGAGGAATTACTTCATTTCTTTGCTGCAAAGCTGTTTACGTAGTAAAGATGGATAAGGCACCCATCCTGTTTTCTGAAAGTGCATTGGAGTGAGAGTTGAGATCCAGATCTATGTAGACATATCTTGTGTGTACTGACATTTTCTACTGTGTGTCTTAGACTGATTTTACTCATTTCAACTCTTAGTTTATTTATATATATATATATATATATATATATATATATATATATATATATATATATATATATTATTATTATTATTATTATTATTATTATTGTTTGGGGGCCACTATTTGCTCAATGTGCTGCTTAGCACAAATGTGTTTGGCTATGCTCATCTGGTTTGCTCATAGAGCAGCAGTGCACAAACTGGTTGAATGGCCCACCTAGGTAGCAGACAGGACCCAGGCAACCGCACACAGAAACCAGATGCATTCAATTAAGACTGTTGCCCATTGCACAAACACATTGCCTGGTAGTGTGCACCCTCAACACTGTTTGCGCAATGGTAAGAGATGAGCAACACTTTCAAATGCTGAAAAACCAAAAAGTGCACACTCTCCGTAAGCGTGGTACTTGCAGTTGGTGGGAAAACGTCATTCTACATTGGTCTTGATCTGTGGCAGGCATGGCAGTTGTACTTGGCGAGGTTTTGAGATTCCGTACTCAAAGATGGGGAGTAACCAGGAGTCCAAACTGTTTGTTGAACTCCTAGTGAATGAACATAGGTCCAGGCTTTTGCAGAGGGACTTTTGTGACTCAGATTTGAAGTTAGAGGCATGGAAGAATCTTGCCTACGGTTTGACAAGTGCTACTGGTATCCTTCGCACTGGTGAACAGTGAAGGAATCACTACAGAAACCTCCAGATGAGAGAGGGATGCCCTCAAATGTTGGAACAAGGAATGTAGCACCAGGGGCACCTCACAAATGTATAAGTACCTCTGACAGAGACTATTTGTAAGATTTAAAATCTAGATATAGTCAGGATTGGTATTCATAATGGTATTCTGTTCGTTTTTTTTTCGCAGCCGTGACAGACTGAGAACTGAATGCATGAACCCATGCCACTAGATTGGCACTGATGAAAGAAGCATGTGGTTTGTATGCATCCGAACAGTACTGTTATTTTAGCATTAAAAGTAAAGGCACCTTTATTGGTTTATAATACATTTGTATTAAACTGAGCATTCCTCTCTCAACTGTAATAGGAAAGTATGCATGCATTAGTCTGTAGGCCAAAACAACAATTCAGTATTAGAGATTAGTCAGAGATTGTGGGTTCAAAAACCACACTTCCCAAATATACAGTTGTATTAAGTTTTCAACGATACTGCAATGTAACGTTACATCTCCAAAGCAGTGGCACCAGTGGCCTGCTGTAAACTGTAATCGGTATAATTGGCACATGCATATGTGCAATATATGCACACATCAAGGATTGCTTGCTGCAGTCTGTAGTATAGTGTGCATCTGTTATTAACTGTTAGTCTTAATGGTAAAAACGTTATTTGTTAGGAGTTGGTAGCCTTAAAAATAAAGGTAACAGAATAGAGTCAAATAATTGTATCAATGCGTTGTCACATATGAAGTTGCCGATGTTGTCCCTTGTTTTTCTCTCACCCCCAGCCCTTATCTTCTCTTCAATTTTTTATTTTTTTTCCCACAGCATGATGGAGTAGGCCTGCCCCACAGGATCCACCTGCTCCTACTCCACTGGCTACAACACCAAGGCCGAGCACGTTTGAGACGCAACCTGGTAGCACCCCTTCTGCTGCCCCTCTGGAGCAGTGGCAGAGGTGGTATAGTATCTTTATCACCCGAGATGAACTGCCAGGGTTGGTGCTTAGGATTGTGCACCACATAGTTGGTGCACACCTACACCAGATGGAGACAATGCTCTCCATCATTGTTTTGAATAACATGTGGTGATGCAGATGGAAGACACAGCAGCCACCGGCACAGTGAGGTGACAGTGATGACAGTCCAGTGAGTGATGATACAGTTCTCCCTGTACCCAGCTTGACATCCATGTGTTTGTGATATCCCCACTCTCACCCCAACCATGGTGGTCACCCACCTCTTGTGTCCTTCACCATCCCTGTGTCTTATGTCCTGTCTGTATGCGATTGTTTCTTCATTTATCCAAGCTATCTGACCCAGACATACCTACATCCCTTCTTCCCCAACATTCCCCCCTCTCACTCGCTCTCTCTCTCTCTCTTTCTCCAAAAAAAAAAAGGCACCTGCCCCCCCCAAAGTAATCCCCCATACATAACTCTCAATTTTGCACACATGTCATCTTGACACACTTGATTCAGTTCAGTTGGCTGTACAGCATGATTCTGTTGTGGTCACCCTGCTCTCTGGGGTTGACAGCACAAATTCAGCTAATCTGCACATCTGAACATTTTTTACTGTTGAAGAAATGGATAGCTATGGTTCTTTCCTGCATCCCTCCTGTACATTCCTGGCCTCCTTTCACTTTGTTCTTCTTCCTGCTTGCTCCCCATTTCACTACTTTCCTATCTTTCCCAGTTCTTTTTTTCAAGTATAATTGCACAATGATGTGCATCGTAGGATAATGCGTGGCTACAGCAAAAAGCAGTTGTGTTATATATACAGCTGTATTGGAAACCAGTACCATCTAGCCATATTTTAGAGACTCCATACCAACTATCACACTTCAGAATTTGGATTTACATGTAAAAGTATTTGAAATTATTACATACACCTAAATTCAAACCCAGTACCGTCTGACCCCAAAAAATTAATGGATCAGTGCATTAAGAGATGGTGCTACAGACTCATTTGCATAGCAGGTGTATTTTAGAGGCTGAATAATAGCAAATGGCATAGTTAACTGCTGTTGCATACACCTACTACTTAACTGACCCTCTGGCTGCAGGTATTAATTCACTTAATGCAGTAATACATTCCTTTTTGGGCCAGATGATACTGGTTTCGAATACAGCTGTAGCTAATGCATTGAACTACTTTTGTATTAGCGTTACTTAATGATGGTGCATGATGTGCACCATCGCACATTAATGCTTTATACAACTAAATTCATATTGAGCAATAATACTTTATAAAACATTATTGAGGATCTTGCAATGACCTTCCTACAAAATTAATGGGGAAGATACGACATTGGTGATACAGGGAACAGGCATGGGGGAATACAAAGGTAAATCCTTGCTAAACTGTGTCAGTTATTATTGATTGTGTAAAATACATCTGCTAATTAACTGACTCTGTGGCAATACATATTAATGTATTGCTGGAGGCAGATGTTACTGGGTTTGAATACGGGTGTAAGTAATTTTAGAAATGTGTATGATACTTTAAATGCATTTACTTATATTGCTGCCGTTCACCATTGCTCCACGTTGGTGCTCGATGACACCATTGCACAATAATTCTTTAAAAAAAAGAAATGGGGAAGACAGGAAAGTGGTGAAATGGGAGCAAACAGGGGAAAAAACAAGGGAAGGGAAGGAGGGCAGGAATGTGCTGGAAGGATGTAGGAAAGAACCATAGCTATCCATTTCTTCAACAATAAAATGTGATCATATGTGCAAAATATTGGCTAAATTTGGACCATCACCTCCAGAGAGAGGGGTGTCCACACCACAATCATGTTGTATAGCCAATTGGACTGAATTAAGTGTGTCATGAAGACGTGTGTGAAATAGAGTTGTGTATGAGGCAATTTTTGTGGTACAGGTGCTCTTTTTTGAGAGAGAGAGAAATGGGGAAGGGATGTAGGAAAGTCTAGGTGAGGAAGAAATTGTAGACAGATGACAGGGATGGTGAAGGACACAACAGGTGAGTGAACGCTGTGGTTGGGCAGAGGGTGGGGAAATTAAGGTCCCATGCACATCAAGCTGGGTGATGATGAGAATAGAGTCCTCACCCAGTGGACTGTTATCACTGTCCCCTCACTGTGCTGCTGGTTGCAGTGCCTGATGTCTGCATCTCCTGCGGATATTCTGAGCCAGGATGGAGAGCAGGCTGTACATCTGGCATAGGAGCACATCCACAGTGCAGTGCACAATCCTATGTACCATCTCTGACAGTTCTTTGTGGACGATAAAGTCACCTCCACCACTCCAGGAGGGAGCCACAGACCTGTCCTCCCAGGCAGAACTACCCGAGGGGCCAGGTAGTGCAGGGGAACCAGAGCGGGTGCTGCCAGGTCATGCAACAGACGTGCTGGGCAGTGGTGCTGTAGCCAGTGGATTGGGGGCAGGAAGATCCCGTGGGATAGGCCTTACCCCACTGTGCTGTCAGGCAAAACAAAAAAAAAGGGGTTGGGGTGAGAGAAAAAAGGGAGAACATTAATAACTTCATAAGTGACATACAAAACATTGATACAATTATTTGACTCTATACTGTTACCTTTACTTTTAGCACTACAAACTCCTAACATATTTCTGCATTACTTTTAAGACTACCCAGCTCATAACAGAGGCACGCTATAGTACAGATTACAGCCAGCAATCCTTGATGTGTGCATATATTGTACATATGTGTGTCCCAATTATACTGATTACAGTTTACAGCAGGCCATTTGTGCCACTGGTATAGAGGTCTGAAGTTATGTTGCAGCAATGATGAAAAACCTAACAGTATTGTATATTTGGGAAGTGTGGTTTGTTAACCCACAACTGCTGAATAGTGTCTAATACTGTATTGTTATTTTGTCATACAGACTACTGCATGCATACTTTCCTTTTGCAATGTATAGATGCATTCTCATTGAGAATATGGAACTACTGTTTTGTGCTACAGACTAAGGCATGAAACTTTTTTACAGTTGAGATATGCATGCTCAATTTGATACAACTGTATTAAATACCAAGTAAGTCATCCTTAATTTTTGATGCTACTAAATTACCATTAAAATGTATTATTATTATTATTAAATTACTACTTAGAACAGTACTGTTCTGATGCATGGATAGTACATGGTTCTTTCATCCTTAAATGCTCAGCATGGGACCTCAGTTCAAGGCTGACTGTGTGGCAGCTGTGGAAAAAACAGAACAGAATACCATTATTAATACCAGTCTTGACTATATTCAGCTTTTAACTCTTACAATTACTCACTGAAATTGATATGTACACATCTGTGAGGTGTCCCCTGTACTAAATTTCTATATGCAGCGGTTGAGGGTATCCTGCTTCCTCCTCCGTAGGTCATCAAAACAATGCCTGTATTGTTCAGCGGGACTGGGGATACCTGTAGTACTGGTCAAAGCCCTGGCAATACTATTCTAGGCTTCAGACTGTTATTCTGGGCCTGAATAGTCCTGTTGCAGCAACTGGGGCACACTTTCCTTAACTGGGAGTGCAGTAAAGACTTTGGACACCTGAACACCCCACCTCCGCACTCTGAAGTGCACTTCCTCACCAGCAACACCAGACATGTCGACTATAGCTGAAGCTCATTGTAGAATGAGCATTTCCTGAAAATTGCATTTTGTATAGTGATGTTTTCCTGACAATTGCACGTATCATGCTTACTGAGCGTGTGCATATTTTGGTTTTGCAACATTTGAAAAAGTTGCTAATTGCTTACCATCTCGCAAATGCGGTAGTTGAGGGTGTACACAGGTGGTCAACATGTTTGCACAATAAGTGATGCGCAACAGTGGCAAGCAATGCAGTGTCAAGGTTATTTAGTATACAGGCACCTGTGTGAATGTGCTAGTCAAATGGGCCATGTCTAAGGTTATCCTATTCTTATAGCTGTTGCCATAAGAAGGTTGAGAAAACAGTTGTTTGTTGTACTCCATTGCCATAATCTACAATGTCACAGCAGTAAAACAAAATCTGCACACCTTGTACTAGATCCCCAGACCATCTGCACTCCACACCTACACTTAACACCTGTTGCCACAGGATTAGTGACATCATATTCCCTATCTTAGTATTTATTGTAAAGTTCTCCCTGTTAATCACAGCACAACGCAGCTTACTGTGTTTGCGTAATGACCATTAGTATTAATTGAATGCGTCCGTTTTATGTTTGTGTCTGGCTGGGTCCTGTCTGCAACTTGAGTGTTCCATTCCTCAAGTTTGTGTACTGCTGCACTTCATGCAAACCAGATGAGCACAGCCAACCATGTTTGTGCTAAGCAACACATTGCTCAAACCCTGCCCCACCAAAAAAAATGGAGACATAGAAGAAATGAGGAAAACCAGTCTGCGACAGTGACCCTAACAAATTTAATGAAGAAAACTCAAGTAAGGGCAACACAATTGCTGTGCTGTCCAACAGTCTGCTTTCGTGACCAGCAGCTTTACAGGGAAGTGCTATCTGTATCATACCTCCCAAATGTCTAGAATTTTGCATAATGTCCAGATGTTTGCATCATATTTCTGGGCTGTTCCTTGTAGAATGTGTAGTTTTCTGGAAAAAAACACTGAATATTGAAGTCAGTACATACATTTGAGGTTCGTACTTCATATCCTTCATAAAATGCATGCCATCGCAAATCATATTTTTCTAGCTACTTTCTACATTTATAAGAACAATGTTTTAAATCTGTCCCTGATTTTGGCCCTTTGTCCCCCCCCCCATTATGTTAGTCTTTTTATAGATTTCTTGCACTAAAAGGTTGAGGTATGATCTGCATTCATATTAGACGTTTTGTGGCCAGCAACGCTGGTGCGAGCCACAAAACCTTGCTTACGTGCACCACATCATTAATATGCATGTCACAATGAGCATTATCGTGTATGCGAACACTTCATATAAGCTCTATGTGAAACCTCCACAGAGTTTACTGAATCCTGGGGATATCTTTTACACATGGCCATTACAACCATTTTGCCTTATTTTTGGATTGGTAGATCAGCACTCTAATGGATATCCATGTGGATCCTATTTCAGGTATATTTAATCTTGGAAAGAAAATAAAGTAGGAGTCAAACACGTAGTATAGATTCACAATGAATATGTACAGTTGTATAACAAGTGAACTCATTAACGTTTTGCTGTGTAATGCAGAAAACTGCAGTAAGCGAGTGTATGTCAAATATTTACACTTTATTATTCTATGAGCATTTTCTAGCAGTTCTTCTTTCCCCTTTTGGTCTGAATTTCTAACCTACCTACAATATACTAAATGTGTCTGACTTGCAGGTTTTTGCCTACAATATTTACAAGAATAAATCATGCAAAGTTAGGGATAATGGAACTACTCTAATGTATTCTCTTCAAAGAAAATGTGAAAACTCACTGGTATGCATCTTCTGCGCTGAAGATCCTGAATAGACTGCCAGTGTTAATTCTGCAAACTCCAGAGTTATCACAAACACCAAGCACTCTTTCCATAAATAGTACCATTCATCTTTGTCACTTCAAAAAATTATATAGATTGTTATTAATCAATATGGGCAAATATTTGACACTTGATATGCAAAGATAAGTAGCTTATTAAAAATGGATATTGGACTATGAAAAAAAGTCAGTCCTAATCCTTGCCTTCTTTAGGTATCACCACTAAATGATTCCATAAGTGGAATCTCCTTAGTCTCAAGAACTTCATTAACAAACACATCAAGTATGGCTAAACTTTATCATTTAATCTTCCATATGTCTGCAGCCACCTATCAGTACCTGTTGTTTTACTTAACCTAAAGTCCTGTATACCCTTGGTCTGAACTGTCTACATCAGCATATTATCTTGATCTGTTGTCTGTTTAATTGTATCTAAGCACATTCTCTTGATTTGTTTTCCACAGACTCTTCCACCAGTTAATCCCTGTGTAGATTCATAGTTTCATAGTATAGTACTAGGCTATTTACCCTAGGGCATTTATAAGCATAGCCAAAGCGTATGTGGCTTTCGCCACCCCATGTAATGATACAAAAGTGTACAATTTAAATTAAATTTAGTTTACTGTGCCTCTATCTAGCAATGAGACAGAGATGACCCCCGGGGTAAACCTACGATCACCCATCCATTCGTCCAGATTTCTCTTGAAGAGAGTCAGTGAGGGGCTCTGCCTAACATGGACAGGTATCCTGTTCCAGAGTGCGGGCAGCCTCTGGGTTATGAATCTATCCCTCCAGCATGTCCTATTCATATTTGTGCTGAGGTTTAGATCTTTAGCTCTCGTGGCTGTGATGGATTTGGATTTTTTGAGGTGGAGCATGTCCATTAATTCTGAATTGGACATGGCCTTGTACGTAAGGCACAGATCACCTCTGAGCAGGCGGTATGCTACTGAATAGAGCTGGAGCTTTTTCAATCTGGCAGCATATGACATATGCTGGAGACCCTTGATCCTCTTGGTAAGGTACTTTTGGGGTCTTTCCAGCTGCTGCAGGTGCCGGGTGAGGTACATACCAAATGGGGCATTGTACTCAATCATAGGCCTGATAAGGGAGGAATATAAGGGTACAATGACATCCTTTGATCTGGATGTGGATCCCTTCATGATAAGGTGGGCAAGGTAGAAGGTCTTTCTAACCACTTTGGCGACGTGGGTGTCAAATGAGCGGTCACTGTCAACTTGGGTCCCCAGGTCTCTGATTACTTTTTCCGTACTTGATGGATTACCACCTATTTGGTAATTTGTGGGTACTTTTGTTTTTTCCAAAGGGGATGACTATACATTTTTTGGCATTTAGTTTAAGGTCATGACCCTGGCACCAGTCGTCCGTTTCTGTGAGGCTCTTCTGGAGGATGCATGTGTCAGCTGGTGTGCCGACTATGGCACCTAGTTTGCAGTCATCTGCGAACTTTGTCAGCCACAAACCCCCTATGTTTGCCTGCACATCTGAGAAATAAATGCCGAACAAGAGGGGTCCCAAGACAGAGCCCTGTGGGACTCCACTTGTGACTGGCTTAGAGTCTGACATAGCTCCAGCTATTCTGACTTTGTGGGTTCTGTCCTTTAGCCAGTTTGCAACCCATCTTGTGACAAACGGGTTTACATTTAAGCTGTTGAGCTTGTCGATGATGCCTGAGTGGGGTATTGTGTCGAAGGCTTTTGCCAGATCCAGGTAGGCTGTATGAACTGCTTTGCCTTCATTGATGGCTCTAGTGACTGTTTCAAAAAAGTCCACCAGGTTTAAAAGACAGGATCTGCCTTTTACAAAGCCGAACTGGGTAGGGTCAATTGTCTGCAGGTCCCCGATGTCTTTGTTTGAGTTCCATAATGATCCTTTCCATAGCTTTGCAGACCAGGCTGGTCAAGCTTATGGGGCGGTAGTTTCCAGGGTCTGTAGAGGTGCCACCTTTGTGGAGTGGGACCACTGTAGCTGTACGCCAGTGTTCAGGGACGTATCCTGTAGCAAGGCTAAGATTAAACAGCGTTCTTATGTGCAGGTTTAGCTCCTCTAGGAGTTCACGTAGCACGCAACCCGGGACACTGTCAGGTCCCATGGATGCTGTATTTTTAGCTTTGCTGAGGGCATCTCTCACCTGGACATTGTCAAAATAATCTGTAAAACTCAGCACTGTTTCTGTTGGGTTCACAACCCATCAGTGTTTAGTGACTGGTGATAGTTTAGATAAGTGACCAAATTGTTTTGGTATTCAGAAGAATTATATAAAAAAGTAAGTGATTTATAAATTTCGGTTTCCTGTCTGATAACTTATCTGTCTCTTGCATCTTTCATCAGCTGAGTTTCTCTTTAGCTCATTCATTCCGGAGCAGCTCAGAAAATGCTGCCTGCTTGCTTTCACCACAGGAAAAACAGTGCAGCCTGAGCTCATTTTCAGCTAATCAGTTTGTAATACCATACAGAAAACAAACGTTCATAACTCTTTAACCATAAGAGCTAGTCTATAAAAATGTAAATGCGAAAGTTGTTTAGCAGATGCCGACTTTTCCAACATTGTAAATGTTGATAGTGCTTGTCTAAGTCATAATTAAATGTTTGCCAAGTAATGCTGATATTGTGCATATTTTTTACCTTTTTGGTACAACAAATCACAATATCTTTGTGAATGTACCATGTAGATCCATACAATTTGTAATTAATTTGTTTGTATGAATGTTAGCTTTAAAATGATACCTTAACCAGTACTGTGTGATGCCCCATTACAGCAATATTTACAGAAGTATGATTAATATCATATTTCTCATAATTGATAAATAAAGCATAATATCTCATCACCTGTAACAGACAGAGACTACATATCAGTGTACAAGTTTTGTGGCTCAATGTCAGCTTCAAAATGATGCCTTATTTGTGTCGTCACCATGCTCCCTTGCAAAGCTATGGGCATAATGAGAAATATTGCAAATGTATAATTCTCATAATCCTACAAGACTAAACAAACTGTGATATCTGTGCATGTGTGCAGCATACAGACACAGTTCTTTTACCATGTTATAAGGAGTAATAATGTTGTCAAAATTAGGTATTACTTGGGACATTGACATGCTCCCTTGCAAAGTTATTTACCAAAATATGAAAAAATCGTAATTTCTATAACCTAAATCCTAAATAAACTGTGGTATCTGTACATGTGTACAGCATGCAGGCACAGTTCATGCATCATGTTGTAAGGACTAACACTGTCTTTAAAATGGGGTATCAGTTGGCACAATTATATGCTCCCTAGCAAAGTTATTTAACAAAATAAAAGCATAATTTCCATAACCTAAATCCTAAACCAAATGTGGTATCTGTACATGTGTAGAGCATACAGACACAGTTCTTTTATCATGTTGTAAGGACTAACACTGTCTACAAAATGAGGTATCACTTGGCACAATTAATGCTCACTAGGAAAGTTATTTACCAAAATATGAAAAAAATCAATTTCCATAACAAGTCCTAAACAAAATATAATATCTGTATATTTGTCCACCATACAGACACATATTTTTCCATCCTGTAACTACTAATACTGGCTTCAAAATGAGGTATTACTTACCCTGATGACATATAGTCACAATTTGAAAATAAATCATAATTCTCATAACCATAATTGTAACGAAACTGTGATGTGTGAAGGATGGTTATTGACATATTCTCTTGTACGTGGCACTCTCCTCAACAATTGTTCTTACTCAGCATGTTCACCATCTTCCTACCACAGTTATTTGCCAAACTAAGAAAAATATCATAATTTACGTAACACAATTCATAATCAAACAGTTATCTGTACCTGTGCACAGCATACAGATAGTTCTTTTACAATCTGAAAATGAAGTGTTACTCAGCATGTGCACAAGTTTTCTAGCAGTTCTTTTCCTGTGTCGTCAGTGGTGGACAATGGTGTTCATAAACTCTGCACTGGTCTGAAGCATCTCATTCTAAAAGTTCATAGGTGTGTACTAGGCTAACAGCCCTGGAGCCTATATAAGCCTAGCCCAAGAATATTCCCTGGCATCATGCCACCCAATGTTAGCTCCCAGTGCCCCTGCCAAGCAAGGCCACTGAAGTGATCCCCAGGGTGAACTTCCTATTGCCGGGGGTTGGAGGGTAGGTAGTTCAGAAAGAATGACAAAAAAATGGATAACACAGATGGAACATTATGGCGAGTACATAACTTCTTTATCTGATGTCAATTTTCATTCTATCCTCAACCTGTGAGACAGAGTCCCCAGCTACCTTAGACCCTGGGTAGCTCATGGAAGGATGTTCCTCAACACCACTGAACCAAAAGATGCTGTTCCCCTGGAGGCCAAATCCAATTTATATATATATATGCGTATGTTTATGTATGTGTGTGTGTGTGTGTGTGTATGTTTAACTACAACACAGAACACATGTGGGAGATCAACAAAATCGACTTAAAGTGTATGAGTTGTGCCAGAGTGAGCAGATACTGTATGTATGCACAAGCACTTCACTGACTCCAACATTAACCAATTCCCACCAATTACCCCTTCAGTAGTCCAAGTATGCACAAGCACCAAAATGAAACCTCTCCCCATTGAGCCCTTCTGCAGTGTGTCCAACTATGCACAAGCAGTAGAATGCAATATTACCATCGATAAAGTCTTCAACAGCCCTTCCAAATATGCACAAGAACCAAAATGACACATTTCCCCCAGTGACCCCTTCAGTAGTATGTCTGAGTATACATAAGCACTAAAATGAAACATTTGCCACAAAGCCAAGTGTGAGGCTAAAATAGCTACCCAAGCCAAAACATAATCACAAGGCTTTTTTAGTTGTGTTTGTAATCTCAAGAGCACAACATAGAAACATACAACTGGTGCCAGAGCCATGGCCTCAAGCTAAATGCCAAAAAGTGTATAGTCATCCCCTTTGGCAAAAGTGCCCACAAATTACCACATAGGTGGTAATCCATTAAGTACAGAAGAAGTAATTAGGGACCTGGGGACCTAAGTTGATAGCAATCTCTCATTTGACAACCACGTGGCCAAAGTGGTTAGAAAAACATTTTATATAGCCCACCTAATCATGAAGGGATTCACATCTAGATCAGGGGAGGTCATCGTGCCTCTTTACTCATCCCTCATCAGGCCCATAATTGAGTACAATACCCCTTTTGGGATGTACCTTACCAGACACCTGCAGCAACTGGAAAGACCCCAAAAGTACCTCACCAAGAGGATCAAAGGGCTCAAACAGATGCCATATGCTGCCCGGTTAAAGAAACTCCAGCTCTACTCAGTGGCATACCGCCTGTTCAGAGGCGATCTGTGCCTGACGTATAAAGCCATGTCCAACCCGGAATTAATGGACATGCTGCACCTCAGAAAATCCAAATCCCATCGAGCTACGCTCAAGAGACTTGAACCTCAGCACTGAAATAAATAGGACATGCTGGAGGGACAGATTCATAACCCAGAGGTTCCCTTCACTCTGGAATAAAATCCCAGTCCAGGTTAGGCAGAGTCCCTCATTGACTCTCTTCAAGAGGAATCTTGATGAGTGGATGGGAGATCGTAGGTTTACCCCGGGTATCACTTCTGTGTCACTGTTAGACAGAAGCACAGTATACTAACCTCGAAAAAGGGCATAGCAAAATAAATTGAAAATGGGTGGCGAAAGCCAAACACATTCTGGCTAGGCTTATAAATGCCCTAGGGCAGATAGCCTAGTATGAACCTATGAACAAGTCAGCAATGCACTGAACTGATTGTGAACATAAAGGAACTGTCTCATGCAAAAATTGTGGAGAAATAATTTGTCAAAACCAGAAAATGTCTACATTTTGAAAACAGTTGTAATTACAATTCTGATTTCAGTACTCTTTGTGTGCAGTTTTTTAAATGTAACTTATTCATTTAAGTTAATCGGTGCAAAATTCTCAGTACGTACTTTCAGCCTACTGCCTCAATAGCTCAGTGCTATGTATAACAAAGTTAAAAGAAATAAATGCAGCACTGGACACATTTTACTGATAACTGCTTTGTATCTCAAACAGTCAACAAAGCATCAATATGTTATTGAAAAAAAAAAAGAGAGACAGATAAACGTGCCTGAAGTTCAAGTTTACCATGATGTCTAACAGGTAATCTTACATGAAGAACTCCAGTGCATTTCACAGCTACACCAAAGTGAAAGTAGTACCCCACATTAAATTTCTTAACTGTTGTATTTAGTAACAGGAAGCAAGATTTGTACTGGAGTGTAAACAGAATAACGGCACACAAAGGAAACAAAACACATTTCAGCCCCTCCCAAATGTTCACTAAGTGGGGCAAGTCTACATATCACTAGTTAAAGAACTTCAAAACTCAAAAATGTGTGCATATTGAACCATGGACATTTCAGGAGCACATTCGAATAAGCACGAGGAACCCCCAATCGAGATCATCTCTTCCCCCTCCCCCCCTGTAACTCACAGCTTCACAACATTGACATTCTGACACACTCAAACTCAGCTCCACAAGAGAAATGCGGAAGTACATGCTCACTGAAGCAAATACCTGTGTTACAAAAATGGAAACATCCCTATGTCAGCAAAAACACTAAATGACTATCTCTAAAGAGAGAGATACAAAACAAAGCAACTGGAACTCCATGAAACGGATAACAATACTGTCAAAAGGGAGCACAATCATGAGTCAGAGCGGTTCAAAATTATTTTTCCATTAATTAGCCATCACCATCAAAAAATAGCATATCAGGAAATGTGGAACCATACAGCCAGCTGTTAATAACAGTACAGGAAATACAAGGTGAAAACAGGTAGCGAACAACCAATCAAGCTGTTACTGTGCACTGCAGCCAGTTTGTTCCCACAACTGTTACAGTAGTGTATTAGGTTACGAAAAGATAATCCAGAAATAAGTCATATCTATCCGTTAACCTTCATACCAAGTCTAGGATACTGTCTCTTTAACTTTGGAAGAAAAGACTCCTCCATCTATGAAACAAGGAACCAAGATCAAATTTTTAAAGCTTTAGGTATACTGCATTGGGGCCGAACAACTGGTAAACAACAGTCACTGCACCACATGAACGCCATATCCACACGGTTTCTGCTACACCCCCCAATCCTGGTAGCAGTACTGACTGTTCTCCAACTAACAGGAATGCTTCGATCTAGTTCAGACTATACTGTCAGCTACAGTCATGCTTACTTGATATTGTAGTGTTACTGAAAGCGAAGGCTCGGTCCCCACTGGCTTGCTACAGCAGCTTGCTTGCTTCCTTTTCAGCTAGTATATGACCGTGTATTTCCTTTGTCATACTCCTAGAACTAGTGCCGTTCTGATGGCGTTACTGAATACTAGCTGCTGACAAGATGTGGTAGTAACAGCAGTTCAAATTTACAACCCACCAAAACGGTTACTGTAACTACTTACAATGCTAGCTACTGCAGGCCCGTGAAGGAAAAAAAAAATAACAGCTTACCTAAAGGAAAAAAAAAGCAGTTCTTGGGCCAAGCTGATAAAAACCACAACTTCCTTGTAGCAACTGCCTAGCCGGTGTGCCTATATAACGTCCTCTCTCTATCTGTGAGTGCCCAAATAAAGTAGAGGGATCCAGTAGCAGGTAAACTCTCCAAATATTAGCAAAGAGAAAAGAAATACGTGCTGCTGGCTCCTCTATTTATTTGGGGAAAACAATAGAAATTTAGGCTGGGGGTGGAGATGTTACACAAGTGGTGGCTTGGATTGCAAGAATCCAATTGGCTGCCACCACTTGCTTTATCAAAAACTTTTTAACCGGATTTTCGACTAAAAATTTAATGTGACCTTAATGTAAAAACACTCTGAATCTTAACTATATAAAGTAAATTACAAATTCAGTTACGATTTCAGTATGTTTTTACATTGTCGCATTAAACTTTTAGTCGAAAATCCGGTTAAAAAGTTTTTGATAAAGCTCAACTGCAGTTCTACACTACAGTATCTCGCACTTGTGGAAGACACTCGGGGGTAACAGCTTGAAAATTCATATCTTCTCATGATGTGCTCGGATGTAAGTGCAGAGGCGCCATGAGAAGGTACTCCGGGTTAATGAGTTAAGCTAATTTCTCACTTTCATAATGCTGTCCTTCCAACCACTTAATATATTTTGTTTAGTCCTCAAGTAATCCCTAGTCTTCCACCATAGTCCCTTTGTATACAGTGTTACCTCCTTCCTTAATCTTCATTAATGTTATCCTTGCTGCACAAAATAGTCACCATAGTCCACCTTTCAATGTCAGACTGAACTATATATTACAATATTAATTGTTTGCACTACTTTGCAAATTTTTCCATTTAGGTTCATAGAGAAGTACTAAGCTTGCTGCCCTTGCATACCATTTTAAGCCTAGCCTGTTTCCTTTTTTTGTTCATAATAACCTATTGCATTTGGTTATAGTCTGGCTTTGCCCATCTCATGGTTGATAATTGTATATTACCCCACTGAGAATAACTGGGATCATAACATTGATAAGGTGAGAGGACCCATGCATATGAGATAAAGCATTTTCAAGTTACTTCTGTCCATAAGTAGTCCAAGGGGCAGTCCTGGGGTAAAGTTTTTGTTTCCCATCTGCAGATCTAAGTTGCACTTGAATATCGACTGGGATGAACTTTGTTTTATGTGGATGGGGGAGTCTGTTCCACGGTAATGGCATCCTCTGAGGTATACCTGCCCTTCCAAACTGTTCTGTTGATGTTGCAGAAGATGTTTAGATCCCTAGACTTAATATTTATGATGACGTTTTACTTGCTGATGTGCAGTAAATCCATCAGTAATGAGTCGGAGAGGATGCCTCGTGTGCCAAACACAGGTCACCTCTTGGCAGTCTTTAGGATACAGAGTATAGTGACAGGGCTTTGCGGTGGTCCATGTAGGACATATTGTTTAGGCCTTGTATCCTTTTAGTAAGGTCTGAACAGATACATGCCAAAGGGGGCATTCTATTCAATGACTGGCCTAATGAGGGCTGAATAAAGAGGGACAATGAAATGTCTAGATCTAGATCCCTTTATTTATAAACTGTACAAAATAGAATGACTTTTTCTTACAACAATAAACACATGTTGGTCAAAATTTAGGTCACTATCCACATAAGTTCCCAAATCCAAAACAAGTAGGTCAGCTGTTAAGGACGTATTGTCAGTGTGGTTGTTCCCTGAGGCAGATGATGTCTCATACGATACAGTAGTGCAATTTTTGACATTTACGTTCAGTCTATGACTTTTGGTACCAGTTATTTATTTGGGGCAAACCTTCCTGCATGTTAAGTAAATTCTGGATTCAGTAGCCCTTTAGTACTAGCTTTTACTTGAGAAAAGTAGATGCCAATCAAGAAATGTCCCAGCACAGAATCCTGGGTGACTTGACTGGTCTCTTTGTGAAGGCAACTTCTGCTGTTTTGATCATCTGCATCCTATCTCTGAGCCAATTGGCAATCCAGCAGGTGACATAGATCTTGATTCCCAGTTTGTTTATTTTTTCTACATGCCTGAGTAGGGAATTGTGTCAAAAGCTTTGGCAAGGTTGTGTTATGTAGTGTGTATAGTTTTTCCTTCATCCATTGCTTTGGTGACCTTTTCAGAAAAATCCACCAGGCTGAGTAAGCATGACCTGCCCTTGAGAAATCCAATCTGAGACAGGTCTAGTTTTTTGAGGTTCCCTATGTTCTGATTGATTAATTCCATGATAAGTCTTTCCATGGCTTTGCATATGAGCATTTTAAAAAATAGCAAAGAAAACGGTCAGTATCTGTTCCTAGAGAGAGATCTGTTTATAACTGAACACAGACAACATCCTAAAGCAACACGATTGGAGCTATGTATGATTTGAATTTTTCTCATGCCTAGTACTCCTGTTATATTGCAATATATAATTTTAGTCTACAATTTGACCTGCCTATCTTAACTTCGACTGGTTTGCATGAGACAAGCAATCAATTTTTCTTGCTAATTGCCAGTCATTCAATTTCTTCTGACATCCCTGTTACTCATACAGGTTTCCAGTGAGCTCTGTCTTTTATTTATATTTTGTTGACTGGGTTAGTTTCACTAGGCTAGTGGCCTCTTTTCAGAGGAGACCCAAGATGGTATTCTTAGTGCCTAGGGGAAATTTGACCAAGGCATGGGGAACTTCCCCAACTCTTCAGTAAGTGCTACAAGATCTTTTACATCAACTGAACTACCAGCAACTCAGGAAGATGGGGCCTCAGTTTAATGTCTCCCATTATGAAGTGCTACATGTTAGTGTTGGAAATTGTACTTGGTTTGGAAAAGAACCTATATTCTTTTGCACTAAACGTGGGTGTGCTACCTGGTGAGCTGTAGAGACCCCTGATAATTCTACTTCTCCCAACAATTCCATTTCAGTCAGCACTTGTAAATACTTTTTTTTTTAAAAACTTATTTTACTCCTACAGTCCTTGTGGTGTTTGAGTGATTAGCACTGCTATAATTTCAACAGTTCACTCTTTCACTGATGTTTTATAGCTGTCCAGTGTGGAGACATTTTCTGTCTAGCTTACATTATTCCCATGGCACCTACTCAAAGGGGAATGATTAGCTTTACTTCCTTGTCCATCTGACAATGCCACATCTGTCACACCCACCACTATGTCTTTTGACTAAAGTCTGTGGCATTCAAGTTTTAATACTGTGCTTGGCATTTTACATTAACAAATTTTACCATTAATGTCATTTATTTACTCTTTCAGCCAAATTAATAATTTAATTTAATCTAATAATAAACTTATCACTGAAATGAGTACAGATCACATCTAAACTGCAGTTCATCATAACTGGAAGGCCCTGACAGGAAACCCCTAGTGCACCTTCAGGTACTGTTTGTTTTTATGGAAGAAATATTCACCTGAATATGTTCGCCGAACCTGCTGGTAGACACTTTACTGATATGGTGTTTTTCTCCAGAATGAAGTATGGCATGCCAAAGCTTTTTGATAACTGGACTTTCTCTAGGAAGTCTGCATGCTGTTGTTTCAGTTGAAAAAAATGCATTGGCTGTGTTGATGTCCACATTAGCCATTTATTTCCATGGGAATTGGGGCTAATAATGTACTTTGGCTATTTACTGATTCCTTACCTAAGCAGCCATTCTGCTGGTCTACATCTAGATGTCCTTCCATTTCACTGTTGCAGTATTAATTACAATAGGGATCCCTTGCCAAGGGCAGCCGAACATCTGGCCAGTATACCAAAGCCTTTAGGTTGCTGTAAGTTACAGTAAGGTACATCACATGTGTGTTCCCTGCATAAAGCATAGGGCATAAAGGTGACGTCCACATGTACCATTCTGAGAACTTCTTTGTCTCCAGTCCGAACGCCATTTTTGATTGTCTGTCTGAACGCTTGCTTCATTTGCTGGTTCACTGAGCCATTTCAGGCAAGTGCCCATTAGAGTTTTTTGCTCTTACCTTTTTTTCTTTTTGTGTGTTGCTTGTGGGGTTCATGTCATCCAGAAAGGGTAAATACCAGTGCGGGAGACAGCTTCACCATATAGAGCATCACAAGCGGTGCTTATTTTGTACTTTAATATCAGACTCATCCGTAGTTGGCTTTCTTGTTTGACCTTGTACTTGGTGAAATAACATCTTAAGCTTTTAGCAAAAGACACCATAGAAGGAAATTACTGCTCCAAGTGTCAGCCATCCATGAAGAAAAAGGCTAAGAAGTCTAGGTTCAGTTCTTCCACTGTGCTGCCTACCACCTGATGTCTCTCCTGAGGTTAGTGAAAGGCCGGAAGATTACCCGGGTCCACAGTTGGATTCCTGTGCAACAACCATTTCAGAGGCTGGCATGGATCCAACCTCTTGCACCTCCCTGGATGCCTTGCAGATGGTCACTTCAGATGTTCAGGAGTAACTGCGGCTGATTTCTTGAGGGCCTAGGGGTGTTCCTCAGATTTGGGTTAGAAAGGAAGTTCCAACTACAATTACTGAATGCTGTACGAGGTCTGAGCTTTCTAAATTTTACAAGGTGGATATCCCTTTGAAAAAGAAACAAAAACCAAAGCATGTTTCTCCAACTTCTAAGAACCCTCAGAGTGATTGGCAGAATTTCACTTCAAGGTTGTTTAGTGCTCTTATGGCTTTGAAGCCTCCTCATGGAGTTTCTGTTCCTGCACTGCCTTGGTCCTCTTCTCTCTTAAAAGATCTAGGGAATAGGATTCCTCTGAAGAGCAGATGGATTCAGATGAAAAATCCCTTGCTTATTCATCTCACATCCCCTCTCCTTTGAACTGTGAGTTTGAGAAAGAGTAGTCTACAAGTCCTGACACTGCTTTCGAGGAGATTTATTTTCGTGACACAATCTCTAGAATGATGGAGTTCTTTAAATTGGACTGTGCCCAGGTTTCTGAGGTTCAACAATCTCTAGAATGATGGAGTTCTTTAAATGGGATTGTGCCCAGGTTTCTGAGGTTCAGAAGAGGTGTTATGAATTTTTGCAAATGGACTCTACTAGACCAGCTGTTCCTTCTGTTTTGGATGCATTGTTGGATACCTTTTCTACTGCATCTAAGGTCTCAGATTCATAGTCTCTTGCCCCCAAGAAACCTGTTAGGTTTTATAGAGTGCCTGCAGGCTGCAAATTTCTCTATAGGTGTCCTTCTGCAGACCCCTCTGTGATGTCTGTGGCATCTGACAAGCCACTTCGGTTATTGCCTTCTAAGTTAATTCCCCCTGATAATCAACTGTGGAAAGGCTAGGTCAGAGGGTTTATACGTCTGCTATCTTGGCTTTTAGGGCCGTCAGTCATCAGACCCATATGTCCAGGTGTATTTTGGCTCTCTGTTCTCAGCCCTGTCAGGTAATTTCTGATCTTGCTGACTCTGATGGGAAGAGTTTTGCTCTTTCCATGTTAGGGACTTTTTCCCCAGGTGGCTCGCCATTCTGTTAAGTGTAGTTATGATGCAGCAGATACTTCTTCTAGAGCTGCTGCTTTTGATTCTGTGATGAGATATTCCTGGCTTTGGCTTCAACCTTTGCCTGATGATATGAAGGCTAAGTTGATGGATGCTCCTCTAGACACCAAACACTTGTTTGGTGAAGCTGCTGCTGATTTAAGTCTTTTAAGGATAAGGGCAAGGCCTTGCAGGAACTTCCTGTGCCTAAATTTCAGAGAAATTACCCTAATAAGCCAGTCTTGGTTCATAGGTAGTCATGTCCTTCCCCAAGATTAAAGAAAGGTGGGAAGCGGGCTGTACCTGCTAAAGCTACCCAGACTACTGTGACACATAAGTCTCCTTTTCCTTACAAACCAGGTGCTGTCTGACTATCCTGTTCTTCTCAGCCACATTATTCTTTCACTTCCTCTTTCCCTATCCCTTCTTGTCTGGTTAAAGATTACTCAGGATTCCTGGGTTCTGTCCATTGTCCGCTGAGGGTATTTCATTGTATGGAAATCTCTTCCCCCTTTCCTGGACATTCCTCAGCCCCCTTGGGAGTAGTCGGCCTTCTTCCCAGGGGTGCTTCAGGGTCTTTTGACTCTGGGAACTATTCAGGAAGTTCCAGTTTCCCAGTAGGGGAAGGGGGTCTACTCCAGAATGTTCTTGGTTCTCAGGAAAGAGGGCACTTGGAGACCTATTCTGGAACTTTCTCACCTAATCACCTTTCTGAAAGTCCCTTCTTTTCAAATGTTGTTCCTTCAGACCTTGTTCCCTTTGCTACTTCCTCCGGTTTTTCTAGTGTCTCTGGACCTTAAGGATGCTTGCCTTATCTCTATTCAGCCCCTTTTCAGGGAGCTTTTATGTTTATCTGCTTCCTGGCATTTTCAGTTCTGTGCTTTGCCCTTTGGCCTTTCTACTTCCCCAAGGGTATTCACCAAATGCCTCCCTCCTGTGATTGCTTTTTGCAGGCTAAGGGGGATCCAACTCTTTCCCTACTTGAATGACTTCCTGTTTCTGGCATTCTCTCCAGAGATATAGCTGAAAAATCTTTATTTTGCCAACTCCCTTCTGCAGAGCATGGGGTTCACTATAAATTTCAAAACATCCTTTAAGTCCTTCATAGGATCATGTCTTTTTGGGGTGCAGGATCTAGACTGTTCAAATGTTGGCATCCCTGCCTCCTCCCAAGGGCCTAACTGTCATTTCTTTTTCTTTATTTCAAACCTTTCTTCCTCTGGCTTTAGTAACAGCCAGGGAATTTCTGAGAGCTTTGTGTTTCATGGCCTCTACCATTCCTGTGGTCTGTTTTCCCAAGCTCCATATGAGAAAACTTCAGTAGTTTTGAAAAGTCAGTTTGGCCTCAGCATTGTCATACTCTCAATTTCTTAGTTCCACTTTTCCCATGTCTCAAGCTGGAACTTCAGTGGTGGATTCAGGAGTTGATTCTCAGTCCAGGGCTCCCTTTTCAACCACCTCTTCCATCTCAGGAGCTATTCACAGACTCTTCAGATTTGGAATGGGGAGCAATTTTGGCTCCGTAAAGGTGCAGGGTATCTGGTCACCTCATCAACAAAAAGACCACAATCATTGTCAAAGAAATGAGAGCTCTTCTGCTGACTCTTCAGGCCTTTCATCCTGTCTTCTCCCCAGGAAGTCTCAAGGTGTTTACAACACAGTACCACAGTGATATGGTATGTTAAACGGGAGGATAAGGTCTTATCTTTGCTGGTTGGCACAACTAGTTTGGGGGCTAGCTGTCCAATATCAAATGACACTTCATACAGTTTATATTCCCTTGGGTCAAAACATTGTGGCAGACTCTCTCAGCAGGTCCATAACTCAATCCCACGAATGAATGCTTCATATGGATGTGTTTTTGGACATTGTCCACCAGTGGGGTACTCCTGAAATGGATCTTTTTGCCTTACTTCTGATCAGACGGCTTCCTCTTTTGTGCCAGAGTACTAGGTCCTGTGGTTTGGAAGGTAAACTCTTTCTTGGAAGGGGATGCTTCATTATGCCTTCCCTTCCCCTCCCCTCATTCCAAAAGTCCTGTTTAAAACAACAAGATGCTCCCAAAATGTTGTCGGTGACTTCCTTTTGGTTGAGAGAGCATCAGTTCCCTCTTCTGCATTTAGCCAAGGGCAATCATCACAACTTAACTCACAGGGTGGACCTACACTCACAAGACAAGGGATCTCTCATCCATCCCCACCTGTTCACTCTTCAGCTGACATTGTGGGTGATAGGATTTTTTATTCCACATAGACACCTTTTTACAGTGGACATGCATAGGGTCCTGCAGGAGGCCAGGAAACCTGCTTCTAGGAAGTCCTACTTATCCAAATGGAAGAGTTTTTTTTTCTGTTTGGTGTCTCGTAGCATGGATCCACTTTCTGTGGATATTCCTTTGGTTCTCTGTCTGCGTGAACTGTTCAATGCTGGATTGGCTTATTCTGTTGAGGCCTACTTATCCGCTATTTCTGCTTGTCTGCCTTTATTATCTCCTTTAGCTTCTAGATTTGAAGCTAAACAATTTCTTAAAGGTGTCCTTCATACTAGACCTCCCAGGAAGCCTATTCCTCCACCCTGGGAGCTTAATTTTGTTTTGGAAAAATTGGCCCAGGCAACTTTTGAGCTTGCAGCTTCAGCTTCCTTATAAAATTGTTCTTGGAAGACTACTTTTGTTAGCCCTTACTTCTGCCAGACTGGTGTCTGAGCTATGAACGCTTATGGCTAGGCCTTTAAAAAAAAAAATAAAAAGTGTTCCATAAGGACAGGGTGTCCCTTCATTCATACGAATTCCTTTTTTATGCCCAAGGGGGTAACGAGTTGTCTCTTAATCAGTCTATTCATTTGTCCACTTTTTTCTCTTCTCCACAATTGGCCAGTAAGAATTTGCTGGACCCATTGGATGTGCATAGACAACTCAGATTTTATTTAGATAAGACTAAGATGTTTTGTAAATCTGATCAGCTGTATGTTTCCTTTCATCCTAGGGCTTTAGGATTGTCTATATCCAAGCAAACTATTTCTTCTTGGATTTCTAAAGCTATTTCTTTGTTTTTTCTTTCATGATAAGAGCCTTCCTCATTCTGTTAAGGCTCATTCTATTAGAGCTGTGGCTTCTTCTGGTGCCTTTTTAAAGGGTTTGGATACTAACTCTAATCTTGAAGCAGCTGTCTGGACATCTGTGCATGCTTTTACTAAGCACTACAAGTTGGATGGAATTTTCAGAGCTAGAGCTGGTTTCACTAAGGCCATCCATCATAGGTTTGTGGAGACCTCTGCTGCCCCTTCCTTCTCCCTGTCTTCTTCTTCCTGAACTTTTTCACTCTCCCTATTGTAATGAGTACTGCAACAGTGAAGAGGAGGACATCTACTGTTACGTTATCTTACACAACTGTATTGCTTATGGAAAAAGTCAACAGATTGCCCTTGTTGTGAGCTGTGCAACTCTAGCAGTTAATTGTGAAGACAGAAGACTTCACTCATCAAATGATAGGGTGATGAGTATGTCATTCAAGTGAACTTATCTAGTATCCAACTGCATATTTTAGTTGTATTACTTTTTATTCCATCTATCTATAAATTAAATCATTCTAATTTAAGCAGAAAATATGTGCTTTAAAGTTTTTTTTTGTTTCAGAATGGAATAAGTTTCAACTTTTCCATATAAATTTGTGTTGTGTTATGTTGCTCAGGACAGAAATGCATAGCTGATAGAAATGTCTTTCTATTTTTGTAGGACTTGAGCAATGATTCTGTTTTGAAAGACTTCTGTGATGGACTTTCTGAACAAGTTGAAGTGCTTGAGTGGTGCTTGAATCAGAGTAGGTAAGTGTACTTTTGTTGTTAAAGCACTAGTTACCTTGTTGGTCTACTACAGCATCCAGTTTTCCCACTTTTCTGTGCATATCCTTTAGGGGGACAAGTTTTCAGATGATTTCCATGGACATGAGTCACACTACATGTTGGTGCCAGTGGGTGTTTTTCACCTCTTAAACCTTGTGTACTTTCTATATCAGAGTATCAGCATAGGCTTAAACTGTTGTATGCTTCTGTATGGATGTCATGTTTTGCATTTAGTGGAACTGTGGATCCGTACTTTTGCATTTTGCATGCCTGTGAAGAATGGGGTCACATACAGTGTTAAGATAGAACAGGTCAGTAACTGTGATAATCATCCCTTTCTGGACCTCAGGATTGCTGATTGAACAGAGACTGTAGTTGTGGAGAAGCCCCATCATTGTCTCTGAGATGATTAACAAGATCAGTATGATGGTTTTGTCTGCAGTTCTTATGTGCTGTAGAAAGCCAGTGTGTGTAGTTGCAATTAATAGTAGTATGAATACTGTAGGCTGGGCTGACCAGGACTGCATTTGATTGTCATATGGGAGTACAGGTCATCTAAGCAGGACAAAATCAGTTGTTGGTGACTGGACACCTGGCTTAGAGGGATAAAACCCTTACTGTGCTCCACATAACCCATGTTTAACTAACAGCACTGGCACTGGAGGAATCAGATGAGTGAGGACAGGAGTGACTGACTAATGCCAGCTTGCCCATCCTGGGGAGGGAGGCTGTCTAGGCTTTCAGCAGAAAGAGCCTGAGGCAAGTTCTTCTCTCCAAGCATTATGCCAATTGATCAGAAGCTTGTGTAAACAGCAATCTCCTGAAGGCAGCAATCACAGAGCTCAGAAGACTGCCGCTGTAGTGAGGTTGGGTTATGGCAAATTCTCTGGCATAAGTATGACACTGCCACTGCACAAGTGTCCTTGATCACCCCGGTGACTCTGGATATGGGTCTTGTTGAGGCCAAGATGGATTTTTGTAGACCCAGTGAATGAGGAGAGGAGCTGGTGGTGGCTGATGATCAGCTACTGAGGGGTTATTTGGTGGTAGTAGTGGGGAACCAAAATGTTCATAATGAGACGGACAGCAGAGTATGAGGACTACCTTGGGCCACATGGGTGGGACAATAGGAATAATGAAGTGGCCTTTATAGATTTATGTTGGCAAATAGCTTAATGCTGGCCAAGACATGAATCAAAAAGTGATGCTGTAACAAGATCACACACAGGAGTGGTCAGCATGCAACTCTGGTAGATTTCCTCCTAGTGAGGAAAGGGTATTTGGGGTAAAATCAGAGATCACATAATTATACCTAGTAAAATAGTCATCCCAGCATAAACCGCTGGTAGCCACAATCAAATACAGTTAGCGGTTAGAGAAGGCCCAGAGTTTAACAGAGATTAGGGTTAAGACCTGGAAGTTAACAGGAGCAAAAACATAGGAGTTCAAGGAAGCACTCAGGGCTCTAGCACCTTAGGAAGAAGCGAATGTCAACATCTCAAATTTGTGTGCGTAAATACAATGGCACAAGTATGTTAGTGCCAATGTTCAAGATCAAAGGGGACATTGACAACTGTGGACAGTACAGAGGTATTTAACTCCTGTCACATCATATGAAAGTGCTGGAGGGCATGACTGATGAACAAATATGAAGAGTAGTAGAAAATAAGAAAGGAGATGACCAGGTCATTTCAAATCATGATGCAGTACAGCTGACCTGATGTTTGCAGTAAGACAGTGGCAAAATTGGAGACGAGGAAAGAGTCCAACTGGGTATTCCTAGATTTGGAAAAGGTGTACGAGTGTCACAAGAAAGCTGATTTGGGCAGACCTGCAAATGTATGAAGTTGGAGGAATATTGATGGAATCAGTACAGGCTATGTACAAAGACCCAGAATTATGAACTGTTTGGACTCTGCGATGTTCTCAGTGGGATTGGTTATGCATTCAGCTGTGTGTCCTCTCCTGTTCATACTAGTGATGGACTACATTAGCAAACCAATTGGAGGGGATAACTCAACAAAGCTGCTGTTTGCAGACAATGTGGTACTATAAGCAGACTATGAACAGAAACTTCACCAACTAATATGGGACTAGAAAGTCAAAATGCATAGGATGAAACAGAGTACAGATAAGATGATCAAAACAGCAAGTAGGAGAGGTCAGAAGAAGGTGAAAGTTAAGATAGATGGGTGAATAGTAGAGCAGGTTAACCGCTTCAGATGTCTGCGAGATGTGGTTGAGAAGTGAAATCCAAGTGAAAGGAGATGAGAAAGTGAACTGCCGTCACAAAAACCAAACAAAGTGTTCACTCTGGAGACCAAATAAGGGTATGAGACCCAAGCTGTACAAATCCGGATGGAAATCAATAAAATAGTTGAAATAATTCGAAAAATAAACGTAGAATAAGGAAAACTGATTTATTTAACGCTTGTAACAACAAAACTGCGTTTTCGAATTTCTTCCTCAGAAAAAACACAATTCCTGGTACAACACATAGAAAAAAACACACACCTTTTATACATCAATCAATTAAGGAATTTAAATAATTAATACCAATAAATTCAAATAGTTAAAATCAAATTTAATTACAAAATAATTATTTAAAATTGGATATGTTAAAATAATGAATGATTACTGTGTATGCATTGTGTTAAAATTCATTTCTTTAAATAAAAGACATGTTTTGAATAAATTAGTTAAAAATGTAAAAAATGTAATAGGGCATAATACTGTTGAAAGGCTGTTTTTCTTGGAATATTCAACACAAATAGACTATATGTGTTCTATTGGGGTTGTATGTAGTTCTACTACCATCTAGTGGACATAGAGAAATTTACAACTTGGCAGCTCTTAACTTTAGTACTGGTTTTATTGAAAGCATTTCATTTAAACCTGGTTCTTTAGTGGCGTCCAGTGTGATCTGCCAAAAAAGTTCCCTATATTCAAGTTTAGTCTCCCACATGCCACCCCTACCCTCCCTTGGTACGACCTCCAATACAAAGAAATAAAAAACAGAATCCTTACAAACCTGGGTATGACGAAACAGTGCGTTATTTAAATTATTTCTTTTAATTTCATAAGTATGTTCGTATATTCTGGATTTTAATTTCCTTTCTGTTTTTCCCACGTAAAAAGAAAAACAGGAGTGGCATGTGGCAATATATACTACCCCTGCAGTATGGCAGTTTGCAAACTTAGTAGAAGAGATGGTTCTTTTTCTACTAGGAATAAAGATGCTGATATTGTTTTGAATGTATTGACATTGGGAGCAAGAACCACATTTATAAGTACCTATTTTATGTGATTCATTATTTGTAATGGGAGCTCCTCCGAACTCAAATATATTTTTTAAATTCATGTCCCTTCGATATATAAATTTTATTGGCTGATTCTTTATATGCTCAAGTTCTGTAAAATCCCTAAACTTGTCCCATTCTTTACTAAGGGTATTTTTAAGTACCACTGCATCCCCAGTGTAGTCCATAATAAATGCATTTGAAAAACTATTAAAATGGTCAGGGTCATTTAATTTTATGGTATTGTCTGAGTCGTCCTGTCCAAGTATAGGGGCAAATCTCCCTTTTCTACCCTCTACGAGAAGTGAAATCCAAATGAAGAAAACAGAGCTAGACTCAGAGGTGCTGCATCCAACTGGCAGAAAGTGTCAGTAGTAATGTGTGACAGAACAATGCCAAAGAAGATGAAGAATAATGTGTGCAAAACTGAGGTGCAGTCAAGGATTTTATATGGCACAGAAACCTAGTAGTGAAGACAGAGTAACTGAGAATGCTTTAGGTGATGGAGGAGGTATGGCTGAGACAGGTGATAGAAAGCATATCAATGGAAAACTCAGAAATGAGAACATTACAACAGAAGCTATAGCAGCCCCAGTCACAAGACTTCAAGGAGAATGGATTATGATGGCTTGGTCACGTGCAGGAAAGTAGATGATTTGGCAAAGAAGATTTGAGCGAAACAGGAAGAAGGCAAGACAAGAAGATGAGGGCTTCAGCCAAGAGATGGTTTGTGTGAGTGAAAACCTCCTAAAGTCTGACTTGACTTGATTGTCAAAGAAGGTAACAGAATTGCCTGGAAATCAAGAGATGTGTTGAAAGTTGACATAAGACCCTGACCTCATCTAAAATGAGGGGAAAGAGATTTGATGATGATGGTGATGATCCTGGTCATTCATTACCACAAGACAGTGTTGTAGTTTGAGGCTGGGACTCTTGCCATAATAATTCATATGAAAATCTTCGTGAACTGTACTGTATCTGACTGCAAATGACAGCATGTGAAAGGATGGGGACTGTGTAATATGCTAGGATATTCTTACTGTGAGACTTAGCGCAGCTTTTGGATACTTCACTCTTAAAGCCTTTTACAGTGAGTATTTGTGTCTGATTTTTTTTTCAGCCTTTTTTCCTTGATGCAGTTGATTGTATGATTTAATATTTCATTTGTTTTAACTTAATTTTTCATTTGTTTTAACTTAATTTGCTTTTCCTTATCTATTAATCACTGTCAGTGTTTCTAGAGAGGGAATTTAGTTTTTTTATAGTTTGTGGCGGTTAAAGAAAAGTTGACTGACTGGCAGCACAGTGGTGTAGTGGTAAGATGTCTGCATTGTTGCTACAAGAGCCCTGGTTCATACTTGATTTCTAGACACTGTAATTTTTATCTGGGTGTAGAGGTTCCCTTCCACTTCTGAGAAATATACTGGGTAATTGGCTACACTAAATTTTCCATATATAATATATATATATATATATATATATATATATATATATATATTGTATTTACCCTTGCAATTGTGGCACAAGTTGTGACGACCTCCACTGGACCAGTAATCAAGGAGCCTCACCACTGGTAACATTGGGGTACATTCACTGAGAGGATGACAAGTACACACACAGTATTTCCAGATGCAGGTCTCTGCATCAAGTGCAATTTCCCCTTAAGAGCAGCCAGAGACCACAGACGGTCCGAGGCTGGTTTCCCCACTTTCTCCAGATCCCCAGTAAGATTACCCACTCTAACAGCTGTAGAATTGAGATCTCATCCGAGTGACCAAGCCAAGACCTCGAGCACCCTCTGTCCAACCAGTGCTTTGTGTCCCTGCTCAAGTAGCTGAGACACGCATACAATTTGAGGTTTGATTCTCACACACACACACACACACACACACACACACACACACACACACACACACACACACACACACTCTCTCTCTCTCTCTCTCTCTCTCTCTCTCTCCTGGGAAAGGCTGACACAGGTTTACTAGCTATGCCCCCTTCTGCCCAGACTATAAGGTAGTTACAGTGCCACCAGTCACTTTTTATCAGCTACTTTAGGACCCTTAACAAAGGGTGTTCGATCTTACTGTGTAATATTAATAACAATGATAGTTTAACCAAGAGCAAGGCTGTTAGGAGTGGCCCACACAGTGTCACCAAATAAATATGCAAGTACTCCCAAAACTTAAATATCTCTACACAGATCAGCCACAATGAAAGGTTTAAGTATATTTAATAATAAATAATAAAAGAACAAGAGAATACTAAATATATATTTACAGTGACATCAGAGTTCAAAACCACAAGAAATAAAATGCCATTGCAGTACAGGCTCACACAGATAAAGAAAAACATGTAAACTAAGCTTCACTATATTCCTGACTGTATCTAAATGAATTGCTATAACCTAAGAATTTACTAATAGAGCAAGGCAGACGTGGTGAATAGATCTTTTAGTTGTTATCAGGTCCAAGACAGAATACAGAATGCTTTGTCTCACTAAGAGACTTCTCAAAATATCTCACATATTACTGCTGGGATAGCTTGCAAAATGACATAATTTCTTGTCATCTGACTTTTAATCCCCAGGCCAAAACCCCTATTGCTGGAGCTGGCAGTATTTAGTATCTGCAGTATTTGGTATCTACGTGTAAAAATACTCATACAAGGCTTTTGCTCAGATCTTGGCAGATGTTGGAAGTCATAAAATAATTGTATTCCTCCAAATTTCAAGACTAGTAATTAGTTCACCCTAAAGACAATACAGAAAGCTTCCTAGTACAGATGTTGTGTCTCTAGCTACATCGAATGCTTGAGAGATAGCCTCTTTATTGTGTAGCCTATGAACTAATTTATTTTCAGCATTTTTCTAAAGTTTCCTGGACTGAAGGTAACACTCCAGTTTCCTCTGTTAATATATACATTTAAGCAGTTACAATAGTGCATGTACATTTCTGCTGTCTTCCAGTAGGGCACACTGTGGATATATTTTAAACACAGCACTTTGTAAATACCTTTTCAACACAAACATCTATACAAATAAGCTTGATATACATATGACATACAGTTCTAATACATTTGTAACACAAGTATCTTATGACATACAGTTCTAATACATTTGTAACACCAACATCTTGTATAAATTAGTTTGATATTCACAAAGACATATAGTTATTTACAAAATTCCAGCTAGCTGTGCTAACGGTATCCCCTTTCTTCACACTAAAATCAGCTAGCATTGGAGCAGTTCAGTTGCCTGGTTAACATTTAAAATGAACTGCTGTGTATCTTCAGGCTAACCTTTTAATCTTGAACATAGAACTGAGCCTGCATATTGCTTATTAGCTGAACTGAATCTTGAGCTGGAGGGTTAAATTATTTCCTTTTACTTTTTGCTTTCTTTAAATTTTAGAAATGCTTGACTTTAGCAGAAGACAAACCTCATTTTCTTGGTGGGGTGTTTTTCAGAAGCAAATCCAATTGCAATCCTCGTGCATGGTGCACCCAATTTGCACTAATGTCTGACCAGTTTAAATTCTGTTTGTCTGAAGTTTACTTCACTCTATATACCATACAGACTGTACCAGAACCAAGGTTTTTGTTGCCTGGGTTCTTTTTGCTACAAGTAACTTTCTCACAGGTTTTACACAGTAAACTCAACCTCTTCCAGCTTTGGGGACTCCTTGTTCTTCCATTTCCTGATTGTCTTTTTAGCTAACATTGTTACAGTCCATGTCAATTATTTTAATTTCCCTTCAAGACTTTCCTGCTAACTCCCAATAAGACCTTCTTCATTAAGTGAAAGTCTGCACCCCCTATTATTTTCAGCAGCTTCTCCAAATCATCATTGAAGTGGTCTAGACCTGGGGAAAGCCTAAAAGACATGCTCCCAATTCCCTCAGTCCATTTCCATACAGTGTTCCACAAGTCATGGTGTCATCTTACTGAGCCTTGCTGAAGTGTACATATATCTGTGCAAACACTTCCGTGTGAAAATTCAAAACTTTTGCAGCCTTATTGCTTTCCCAGGGAGCAGACAAGGTCTCTCCCACCATTCAGAGATCAGATCTAAATTTATTATTATTCTTCCCACTTGTTTCTAATGTCCCTCACCTCTTTCCTTCTGTATGCCTATTATCTCCTGTGTAAGCCCTAAATAAAACCATTTGGTGTGTCTGGGCTGCTTTGCCTTACCTTGAACCACCAATCAGTTGCAGTCTGTCCTCCCACCAGGTCTTTAAAGTCTTTCCCCAGGATCAAAAACTGCAAAAATAGTTTAGTTTGTATTTGGAACTTCTCTCTAGCCTCTTCCCAACTAAGCATTCTGTCAGCTGACACTAACTGCCCCCAGTAGGTTAGTTGAGTCTTCAGCTTCCTCAAACACCAAGCTGCAGCCGTCTCTGTCCTATCCTCTAGACTTACCCTCCTAGTAGAAGTTTGTCTCCAACTTTCATATCTTTTCACTTGAATAAATCTACTTATGTTTTTGTATACATCTATTCCCTTTATTGCCTGTCCTCAATCTTTTTGGTCTAGCCAAGGGGCTTTTACTTGACTCGTTAGTTTCTTGCCATTATTAATAGTGGATAACTTTGCAATATTTCACTATCACCCATACCCCTACATTCCCTTGGGACTGTGGTAGAGTAACTCAGTCCCATTTCATTTGTGGTCTTTGTCCCTTCCATAAAAGCTCTCTCATACAGTTAACTTTCATTATAGTTTGTTTATCTGGGGCTAACCAAAATGACAGTCCTAAATATGGGCTATGTGGAACAGCATGCCAATTCCAGATCTGTACCTTCTTATTAAGTTTTATGTTGCACATTTTGGCAGTTTATTTTGTTTCCCTATCAAACATTTAATCCAAGACTTAGCCTTGGACTCTTCATATGTTTCGTGTAGCCGAATGCCCAAACACTTCAGCTTTAAGTTGCCCCACATTGTGGGTTGCTGTCAGTCTTTCCTGATCTGTTATATTGAGATCCAATATTTATTTTTTTACATTGATCTATATACTGATATATTTCCAAACCTTTGTAGAATCTTCAGTAGCAATCCTAAATCTTTCCTGGGTGGGTAGTTAATTTCACATCATTTACATATAATGTAACCGTCAACTTCACATTACCCACTTAGTAACCCTTTAGTCCCAATACCCTAATAATCCTGGATAAGGATTCCAAGTAAGTTGCAAATAGAAAGGGAGGCATTGGGTAGCCTTGTCTCATGTCTTTTGTTATATTTAGCTCCTTTGATAATTCCCAATCAACCTTCACTTGAGCTCTCCAGTTTGTGTAAATTCCTTTAATCAATGTTTTATACCCTTTAGATAAGCTCATACAATCCAGTAACGAAAAGTATTCTAATTCCACCCTATCAGAGGCTTTCTCTGCATCTGCTGAGGCTATAGGTACCTCCTCCCTTTCTTTAATTGCATCTTGTATTTTCAGTAATACTACAATAATATCAGCATGTCTTATTTGCAGACAAAAGGCACACAGATCTAAATCCATCAGTTTTCCCATTAATTAGTACATTTAATGTATTGGCTCTATAACTCATGAACACTTTGCAGTCATGGTTCAAGATGGTTTCTGTTTGATATGAGCTTAGGCTTTTTGAGGACCTTGGCCTCCTTTGGAAAAAATGCTCTCAACTCCTTTCAGATGTCCAGTGCCTGCTGATCTACTAAAATTTTATTAAATAGTCCTACCCAACACTTTGCTGTCTTTGCTGTCTTCAGTTTCCACATCTCTATCAGGAGATCAACCAGCCCAGGGGGCTTATTTGCCTTCTGTTTCCTCATCACCTGTTTAACCTGTTGTTCTTTCATTTCCCTAAACAAAAACATGCACTTCTCTGTAATAGTGGGGTTGTGATAATTCTCCCCATCACAAAAGAATGTTAAGTATCAAAATGTGTAACAAATTCTCACTTCAAAATAAATTTCCTTTAAAATACATTTTATGTATATGTTAATTTAACCCAGTTGATGCATCTGCTTTCAAACTGGCATGGTATACAATTTCTTGCATTCAGGTTAATTATCTCAAGTACAGCCTCTAGGAAATCCAGACATTTGAACACACTACTCTTTTAGTTAACTTTGTCCCTGCTGTCAAGTGACGTTAAAGACATGCAGGTAGGTGTGTGCGTGAATGGGTGTGCCTTCTTTGAAGGTTGGGCGTCCAGCTGGCAACTCTGCATCGTAAAAATCTACTGCTAATCATGAGCGGACTGGAGTTCCGCTGTGGCGACCCCTAACCGTGAAAAGCCAAAAGACATTACTTACTCCTTTAGTTAACTTTTAGTTTCATACTTGGAAAAATAATTAAAAAGGCAAGGGAGTTTTGCTGTTCTTAAGTACTCCCTGATCTTTTGATCATTCTTTGTTTTTATCTGTTAGTGGTTGAGTACTGTTGTTTTATCTGATTTAGAAATTTTGTGTATGCTTCTGTTTTAACTTTGATTAATATAGTAAGTGCTATGCTGGTAAAAAAGCTTTATTTGAAAGTTTTGGCAGAAAAAAAACTTGCTGATATTGCAGTTTTCCTTTGGAGTAATTATTTCAGGTGATTGAGCAGGATTGCAGCATTTTAAATAATTTTATTTTTAAACCTTTATTTTGTTGCGATTTTTTATGTTAAACATTTCTGACAGTAATTTTTCATTAGTTTAAGATTTATGTATTGTTTAATACTGCTATAGTCTATATATTGTTTTAGGTTTTATCCATTCATTTGTACTGAAACTAGTTTTTATTTATTTATGAAATCAGGAGACTTCTGTACATGTATTTTGTGATTTGAACTGTGTTGCTGAAACTACAGTCATTTTATTCAGTGCAGGGTTCAGAATAGTATCCCTACAAAAATAGACTTGATCACTATTAAGAGGGATAATAGTGAGATTTGTCCATTTTTTTCTATTGGGCTGACCGTGCATCCAGTATTTGGTATTGATCTGGTTAGTTTTTTTTGTTCCCCGACTTAATGGACTCTGATATGGTGCTCCATTCCCCCTATCAGTGCCCCTTGTGCACCTAAAATTATAGAAAGATTATGGCTTGCAACTCCTCCATAGCCTTAAGCAGATATCGGACCACTTGCCATGTTTTGCCTCCAGGTCCCCTGGTGTGGTGTTAGTACCTCAACTGCGTGGATATGCATGTCAGGCACATTGTCCTGGGATGTACCAGTGCTTCATTCAGGTACAGGGAGCTAAAATATTGCGGTGCAAAGGAAGCTAAAGTGCAGAATTTGTTGCCAATGTTGATCTGTCTCCCCCGCGGATTCTCTCATTAGTGTAATGCATGCAAAAAGAAGACAGAAGACCTAGCACATTTGGTGGCTATGGTTAGAGCCATTGTTCGGACAGAGGATTACAGAATGCAAACCTGGGTTATGAGTAACAGTGCTGCTCGCACCTTTGTTCAAGGGGATCTTGATTTTGAAAAGGGTTCAGAATCTGACGTTTCAGAAGGGTCAGAGTTTGATCAGTCAGCTTCCCTGGAAGATGAACAATTGCAGAAACCCAAGTAGATGTTTTTTTCCCCAAATGTTGGCTAGATTTAAGGATGTATTAATTTGGGTGCAATCTTCATTTGCTTTAGAGGTCAGCAAGGGTATATGATCTTTTGGTGGATGAGGTTATGGACATGGTGACCTTTCTCCCATTAAGCCCAGCATTGGGAAAATGTTTTTAGGAAGGTTTGCAAATTTTCTCTGTTGAATGAACCCTTGTCTAAAATAGTGTTTAAAAAATTAAGGGTGTGGTCAACTATGCCTGGTCCCCAAACCCCCTTGTCTGCGGATCCAGCTGTGTTGTCCCCATAGACCTCTTTCAACAAAGACTGTGTCTTCCTCAAACTCATTCCCTTCAAATGAGCTGGCAAGTGGCTAGAATCTCTGGGAAAGATGCTGGCACATTCCAGCATGGTAGTCTTTCATGTGCTTAATTAACTACCAGTGTTTTATGTGGAAGTTTTTGTTGAGGTGTATGTATAGTTTTGATGAGTTTTCTGCATCGTCTGCTGAGCAAAAAATCTGTCAAACATATTGTGTCCAGTGTTTCTCAAGTGTCAAAACTTGCTTTAGAGTGTCATGGAAGTGACCAATACTTTTTCTAGAAATGCAGTGAAGTCTGTGGTGATAAAGGATATGATTGGTTGCACAGTTAGATCTTTTCTGATGAGTTAGAAAAATAAGATTATGAATACTCCACTTCATTTTGGTGAGAGTTTGGTACAGCAGCTAGTCAGATCTTTGAACACTGGGATGATAGGGGTAAACTGATGCAACTTTCTGGCATAAATTCTCGCATTTGTGCACAGTGGGGCTAAAGTTAAACTATTCCCGGAGCCAGAAAGTTTGCTCTTCAAATTTTCCCTTAGAACTAGCTAGTTTATCAGCAGTAGCACTAAAATCTGTATACCTGTGACTAGCACTTTCTCTAAAACTTGCTAAAAAGCACCAGGAATTCTTAATTTCTTACAAGCACTCACCTCTCCTTGTTAATAATGAGAAAATAGTCGTAGGCACTAGACAGCCTACAATTGCAAGTACCCTGCCAAAAAGTAAGGGAAAAGAGCTCTTGTACTACACAAAGAAAGCACCTAACCAGGTATGTCCAAGGGTCAGCTTCCGGTGATTTCTCCTGTCCACCTGGTGAATCTGGGCATACTGGGGCAATGCAGCAATTCCCTTATGTACACAGACAACCCTCTCCTCCTACCACCAAACACTACAACCTGCGAGAGATGCACTTATAGCCAAACTGGAAGCAAAGCTCTCTCCAGCCAAGATTGTGCTAGACAGTCAAGAGGAGAAGGTTAACTCTCAAACAACACATAGTCCTTCAAAACGCACACATAGCAACACAAAACCCACATATGTGGAGACTCTTAACATTAACCTGCCTAAGCAAAAAGGACATCCAAAGCTGAAATGCAGCAAACACCACCCCCAAACACAACCAAAGTGTCACATAGCTCACAACACCAGTGTGCCACCCAACAGCAGCTTCTAAAGCAAGACAACGTACCTAACACTTTAGTCATAGGTGACTCTATAGTCAGGCACACTGATGTCCCACTCACCATGCTGAACAAGGAGAAAATTATAGTTAGTTGCCTGTCAGGTGCCAGGATCTGCCACATAACACATGCACTCAAGTCACTCCACAACAGGTACAAATATGACTCTGTCATTGTCCATGTTGGAGTAAATGACTTGAGACGTACCTCCCTGGACTACATGAAAAGAGACATGGAAGAGCTCTCGGATCATGTAGCCCAGGCAGATATGATCCTAGCCCTAAGTAGCATCTTGCAATCGCCCAGAATGATACCATAGTATAAGGACAAAATGATTGACTTCAGTAATTGGCTAAGCTTTTGGTGTCATTCAAAGGGGATCCATTATCTGTCTGCCTGTGACGACATGATCGACAAACCAAGATTCTTTGTAAGAGATGGTTTGCACCTTTTGCCCCTGGAATTCAGGTTACTAGCTAAGGCTCTTGCCACCCCTATAGTGCCTTTTTTAGGCAAGGTTCAGAAGACTAAACTACCACCATAACGGGTACAAGCAAGCAAAATCTGAAGGTAATGCTGCTCGATGCTAGGAGTCTAAACCTCAAGATGCACTCTCTCGAGGCTCTCCTAAAAATGGAGAACATAGATATCTGTGCAGTAACTGAGACCTGGTTCAAAGCTCCAGAGAGCACCCCTGCAATACCAGGCTACAACACATACCACACTTTTCGGCCACCAAACCAGGACTGAAACAGTAAAGGTGGAGGAGTGTCCATATTCACCAAGGATATTCACACCTCCAGGCTGGTTGCCCAACACAATGCATCTGAAAATCGCCAGGTGCAGCTAACACTAGGTAAGACTGCAATACAATTTGTAGCTTGCTGCAGATCCCCCACCATGCCCCAAGATTCTCACTACACCTTTCTAGACATACTGGAAAATATTAAAATACAGACACCCTAATACTGGGTGATTTCAACTACCCTGCCATTAACTGGGAAAACTACTCCTATACCAACATCTTTGTTCAACTGTTCTTGGAATTCATAAATTCCAACGCCCTAGAGCAATTAATTCATAGTCCCAGGGGTACGAATATTCTAGACCTGCTTATTACCAACATGGGAGATCGATGCCCCACACCAGTGGTCACCCCCTCGTTGGTCAGATCAGATCATAAGCTAATCACCCTTGACATACACATCCCAATCCCCCCCCTTTAAGGAAACCTCTGTAAAAAACTTCTCCAAAGCCAACTCCATGCTTCTCAAGTCAGAAGTAACAAACTTCATGACACCCATGTAGATGGGAACTGAAAGTTCAACTGCTGAATCCTAAACTAAGGTGCTGTATGAGCACATTCACTTGTGCATGGACCGAGCCATCCCAAATAGAACCAAGACACTGTCCTCTAAAAAAAGGAAGCCAATCTGGTGGTCCCCTGCCATAAACAAGCTGTACAACAGAAGGAAGAAACTGTTGCAGAAAAGAGGAAGAATTCAGGATTCAAAAAAACTCCTTCACCAGCTTCAGTAGAAAGCTAAGATCCCTCATAAAATCTTCCAAAGCTAGTTACAAAAACAAAAATTGCCAAAGATTCCAATGACAACCACAAGGCATTCTATAGCTATGTCAAGAATCTAAATGGCAATACTCAGATCTGCTCTGAGCTACAGCAGAATGGCACTAGATATACTGATCCCAAGGATACTGCCAATATCCTGGCAGATGGATTTAGTGCCAGTTTCACCCCCCCAACCCCTAAAGGGCCCATATCAATACCAAAAGAATGCCAAATCCGGGTAATCACGACCACTCGGGTAAAAACCACTCTCTCCAAAGCCAAGAATACAGCACCCAGGGGACCAGACGACATCCCAGGCTGTGTACTGCATGAACTACAAAATGAACTGGCATCTCACCTGTGTGTCATGTTTAATCATAGCCTCACCCCAGGCTTCATGCCCACTGAGTGGCGCACAGCTACAGTCATCCCATCCCACAAGGAGGGATCCACTTTGGATCTTGGGAACTACCGTCCCATCAGTCTGACGAGCCTGATCTGCAAGGTCATGGAACGCATTTTCATGAAACTTATAAACAAAGACACTGGCAACCTTCAAATACTGGACCCCACCCAGTTTGGGTTCGTGAAGGGACGATCTTGCCTCCTGAACCTGATCGACTTCTTTGAATCGGTCTCCAGAGCCGTGGACAAGGGTAAGGTGGTTCACACAGCCTACTTAGACCTCGCCAAGGCTTTCAACACTACCCCCCACTCTGGAATCATAGATAAACTTACTAAACTGGGCATTAATCCCTACATCACTCGATGGGTTGCAAACTGGCTCACTGACCGAACACACACTGTAAAAGTAGCTGACTCCAAATCCAGCTGCAGACAAGTGACAAGTGGTGTACCGCAAGTTTCTGTCCTGGGATCATTCTTGTTTGGCATATACTTCTCTGAAGTACAGGCCAACACTAAGGAACTCTGGCTTACAAAGGTCACAGATGACTGCAAGCTGGGAACCATTATTGAATCCTCAAATGATGTGGATGTACTACAAAAGGGCCTTACCGAAACAGATGCCTGGTGCCAGAGCCATGGGCTTAAGCTAAATGCCAAAAAATGTATAGTTGTCCCCTTTGGGGAAAAAACACGTACCTGTGAGCTACCACATAGGTGGCAGTACACTAAACACTGAAAGTGTGATAAGACACCTAGGGACACAGGTGGACAGTGGTCTCACCTTTGATAACCACATAGCCACAACAGTTAGAAAATCCTTGTATGTGGTACACCTCATCATTAAGGGCTTTTCATCTAGAAAAAAGAGGTCATTGTCCCTCTGTATGCATTCCTCATTAGACCCATTATAGAATACAATGCCCCGTTTGGTATGTACTTCACAAGACATCTGCAACAACTAGAAAGGCTGCAGAAATGCCTCACAAAATGAATCACAGGCCTAAAGCAGATGCCTTATGCTGACCATCTATAGAAACTCCAGCTGTACTCGGTCGCATATTGCCTACTCAGAGGCGATCTCTGCCTAATGTACAAGGCCATGTCAAACCCAGAGTTGTTGGACATGCTACACTTAAAGGAATCCCAATCCCTCCGAGCCACACGCTCCAGGGATCCTAACCTTGTCATCAGGATGAATAGAACATGCTGGAGGGATAGGTTCCTGACCCAGAGACTCCCCATACTCTAGAATAGGCTTACCTATACATGTCAGGCAGAGTCCCTCAGTGGCTCTCTTCAAGAGGAACCTTGACGACTGGATGGGAAATGGGAAATTCACCCCAGGGATCTCATCAGTAGCCCTGCTAGACAGGGGTCCAGGAAGGTAAATATTTGTGGGAAACAATAGCCAGGTAATCGTTATAGCTAGGCTTGTATAGGCCCTAGGGCCGATAGCCTAGACCTACCTATGAACCTATAAGGGTATCTAAAATATTCCATATTTCCAAGTTTTCTTCAATTAAGCAGAGTAATTTCTTCATCTGCTTCAGAGGTCAGCAAGCATTTGTGAAGCACTGCATGCAATATGTTTGTGTTCCAACAAAAGCCCCAGCTGATCAAAGGCAAAGGCACCAAAAGGAAATGACAGGAAAAGAACTCCACTAAGCATAACGAGAGGGGTTCCTTTCCTAAAAAGAATGACCCTCCTTCCAGTCTCTGACTATGTCTTGGTGCAGCACCCATCTTTCCCAATTCCCCCTTCAAGTGCCCTATCTCAAAAGTTAGCTGTCAACAAGGTGGCCTGGCTGTCAGTAGTTTTCAACTAATGGGTGTTTAGCATTGGTGGCAGAGGTTACATGTGAGAGTGGAAGGATCATCAGCCTCATTTCAAGGGCTTATACAGTCATCTGCTGAATCAGACTTTATTTTCTCCTATACTCCAGCAAATGCTGGACTCTGGGGTCATAGAACCAGTTTATCCTTTAGAAAGTATGAAAGGTTTCTACTCTAGAACTTCCCAGAAAGCACCTGTCTTGGAGACCAGTGTTGGACCTTTTCTTTCTGAATAAGTTTGTCCAGGTCCCCAAACTTAAGATGCTTACCCTGCAGATAGTGCCCCTTGACTTGGATGGTTATCACCATGTCCTTATTGCATGTCACTTCAAGAGATACCTGAGATTTGTTGTGTCTGGTTCACACTATCTGTTCTCTACGTTACCCTTTGGGCTACCCACTGTACTTTGTGTTTGCCATATATCTTGATCTGGCAGTCGCACACTGCTGGACTTTTGGCGTTCGCATCTTTCCTTACTTGCTGATCTGTACAGAGTCTGTATCCAGGTGTTTAGAATCACTAGAGAAGGTCTCAAATTTACTGTCCCAGCTAGGAATCAAGTTGAACCTTCAGAAGTTGTGCCTGATGCCATCACAAAGACTCATTTTCCTGGGGTGCTTAAGCAACTCCAACAAAAGAATGGCATTTCTTCATGAAGACAAGGTTCTTTCTTACCAGTAGTGTTTCTGGAATTCTCCTGGAGAAACTTTCCATCAGAGAGAATTCTTAAAAATTCTAGGACTTATGGCATTCATGGTTCTCAATATACCACTGGCCTGTTCCCACATGAGGAAAATTCAGTGTTATATCCAGAACTGTTGGCGCCACCACCTTCATTTCTTGGAATGTCCGTAATCGGTGCTGCCCTTCATCATACATGAGTTATAGTGGTGAACACAGTTGAATATCAGTCTAGAACTTCCCTTTTTCCTTCATGTTCCTGCGCAGTCCATCCAGACAGGTTCATCTGACTTCACTTGGGGAGTGGTATCAATGGGTGTGCAGTTGCAAACCACTTGGGAGCCCAGGGACTCATGGAACAACGTCTATATCAAGGAAATGTTGGCAATAATCTATGCCTTGAAATTCCTTCACCTATGGACTCAGTCCTCTTATGGTGGTTATGGACAATACCACAGTGATATGTGGTACCTCAACAAATGAGGGGGGGGACAATGTCAAAATCTCTGTTCCAGTTGGCAGTAATGGCCTGGGAGACGGCCTTAGAGCATTGTCTTTCTCTTTATTCATCATACATCCCAACAGACTAATAAGAAGAAACACCACGGAGAGCAGACACAGCCAAATAATCCTTTGAAAACTTTATTGTCGATGCCAAATAAATAAACCGTAATGAATCAAGTGCTTTCGCCTGATAAATATCAGGCTTTATCAAGATACTTATACGAAGGATATGACGTGCCTTAAATAGCACACTAATTGCCCACCCCTAATTGATTAATTAACAAAAAAATCTAAAAACATTGCATTGAATTAATATGAATTAGTCATCCGAAGACTAAACAAATGTACAATTAATTCTGTTACATTATCTATAATGCAATTTTTGTTTGTGCATACCACTCTGTGCTAACTACTTAATTTTGCATGTACTGTCTAAAAATCTAAAACATCAAGAAATGCATTGCTATAATTACATACAAAAGTGTAAAAAACTGCATTCACCTTGCACATAAATAAATGCTTACGTGTATGAAAACCATGTTTTACTGAAACACAAACTGTATATCTATTTATTTTTTACGTTTGTAGCTACACTTATAAGTGCAGAGTAGATTGAAAGATACTGAAACACAAACTGTTTAAAATAACTATTATAAAATTCTTTCAATCTACTCTGCACTTTTGAGACAGTCTACTAGGATGATGTTCTGGGATGGAATGTACACTGCTTGGTGGAATACACCTGCTTTAGTGGTTAGGTCCCAAGAAATCTGAGTCAACCTGCATAACTGGTATAATCTGGTTCCTCCTTGCTTATGTAACACAACTGTTTTGTCTGGGAATACTCAAGAGGTCCTGGTTTCGAGAGATGGATGCAGACATATAGGGCCTGAATGACTGTCAAGCAGTGTACATTCCATCCCAGAACATCATCCTAGTAGACTGTCTCAATAGGTCCATTGAAGACCCCACAAATGGATGCTCAACAAACAGGTCATGTCCTTCCATATTAATGTTGCAGTATTCTGTACAATAGGAATCCCCTGCAGAAGGCAGCCCGATGTCCGTCCAGTATACCAAAGCCTTTTGGTTATAAAGGGTATGCCATACATCAAATGTATGCTTCGTGTGCATGGTGTAGGGCATAAAGGTGAAGTCCAGACATACCACCTCAGAACTTCTTTGCTGCCAATTCGAACACCATCTTTACTGTCATTCTGAATGCTTGTTCGTCTGCTGGTTTTACTATTCTCAAGTAAGTGCCACATTGGGGACTTTGTTTTTATTAGCTTATGTTTGCCTTGTTTCTGGTTGTTGGATTTCATGTCATCCAGAAAGTGGAAATGCCATTGTGGGAGACAGATTCCCGATAAAGATGGACACTAGCAGTGTTTGTTCTGTTTATGCACTTTCCATGATCATATGTCTTGCGAGATTTGTCAGTCCTTCATTCCTAAGAGATTGTGGAGTTGGCTTTCTTCCCTCCTGATTTACCGTGAGAAAAAAATAAGTTGTTGGCTAAGGATAACATGGAGTTATCTTCCTGGCTCGAGGTCCAGCCATCTCCGAAGAAAAAAGCTAAGAAAGTCCAGTCTGATTCTTGGCCTGTGCCACCAACACCGGACATCTCTCCCTTGAGGCTGGTGAAAGCCTGGAGGATCGAGCGATTTCCCTTCTCAGATTCCACTGCCATGACTGCTTCGGAGGTAGGCATAAGCCCGACGCAACTCACGTCCATGGAGGTTTCACAGACGTCTGCCTGGGATGTACAGAGAGGACCATGGCTGGGTTATTACTGAAGGGCCTAGGAGTGTTCCTCAAATTTTAGTAAGGGAAGAGATTCCGACTACTGTTATTGAGTGCCATCAGGAGTTAGAACCGCCAAGGTTTTTCAAGGCTAATGTCCCATGCAAAAAGAAGCAAAAAAACTAAACATATTTTGCCTGCTCCAAAGGATCCTCAGAGTGAATGGCAGTTTCACTCCGGGCCTATTTAATGACCTTAAGGCTCTCAAGCCTCCACAGGGTATTTCTTTTCCTGATCCCCACTGGTCTTCTATCCCTCTTAAGAGATCCATGGAGCAGGATTCTTCTGAGGAGGATGCTGCTGATTCTGATGGAATCTCTGACTTTTTCCTCCCAAATTCTTTTGCCACTTGACTATGACTCTGAGTAAGAAAAGTCTGTCAGTCCTGATTCTCCTTTTGAGGAGATTTCTTTGGTGATACTGTTTCTAGAATGATGGAATTTTTTAAATGGGACTGTGCTGAGGTCTCATGTTCAGAAGAGGTGCTTTGAGCTTCTACAAATGGAACTTCCTAGGCCTTCTTCTGTTGTTCCTTTTCTTGTAGCTTTGCTGGATGCCTTTTCCACTACTTCTCAGGCTCTTGACTCTCAACCCCTTGGTCCTAAAAAAACTGATGGGTTTTATAACGTGCCTGAGGACTGCATGTTTCTTTATAACTGTCCCTCTGCTGACCCCTCTGTGGTATCTGTGGTCTTTGATAAATGTTTCAGATTGTTGCTTTCCACCAGATTGCTGCCATCTGATAAGGACAGTAGAACCATGGAGAAAGTGGGAAAGAAGGCATGCACTTCTGCTTCTCTAGCATTTAGAGCTGTTAACTGTCAGACACACGAGTAGGTACATTTTGGCTGTTCTTTCTCAAGCCTGTCAGGCTATTTCTGATCTCCCTGATTCTGAGGGGAAGGCCTCTGCTTTTGCGTTGCTTGAGATGTCCTCCCAAGTATCTCACAATTCTATTAAATGCAGCTGATGCTTCTTCTAAGGCTGCTGCTTTTGGATCTGTTTTGAGGAGATATTCCTGGCTCAGACTTCAGCCTTTGCTTGATGATCTCAAAGCTAAACTGATGGATGCTCCCCTGGATAATAAGCATTTGTTTGGTGCTGTTGCTGTGGAGTTGTTCCTGAAGAAAAGGACAAGGCCTTACAGGAGTTAAACATATTTTTGTTTCCACTGTGTCTAAGTTTCAGTGGAATTATCCTTCAAAGCCTGCCTTTGTTCATAGATAGTCTCATGTTCCCCCAAATGTAAAAATGGCGATAGAAGGGTTCCCTTTGCTCAGGCTACCCAAACAACTCAGAAGCCTCCTCTTCCCGATAAACCAGGTACTGTCAGACTATCCTGTTCTTCTCAGTCACATTCTTCTTTCTCTGAATTTGCCCTGACCCTTCCTATTTGGGTAAAGGTCAGCAAAGACTCCTGGGTTATTTCCATAATTTGCCAGGGTTATTTTATGGTTTGGAAATGTCTTTCCCCCCTTCTTGGATATTTCTCATTCCCCTCAGGAACAATTTTTTCCAGGGGTACTTCATGGCCTGTTGGCTCAAGGAGCAATTCAAGAAGTTCCAGCTCCTCAGAGGGGGAAGGGGTTTTATTCCAGAGTGTTTTTGGTCCCCAGGAAAGAATGCAACTGGAGATCCATTCTGGATCTTTCTCAGTTAAACACCTTTATAAATGATCCCTTCCTTTTGGGTGCTATATCTTGAAACCTTGTTTCGTCTGCTTCTTCCTCAGGCTTTTCCAGTTTCCATGTATCTCAAGGATGCTTATTACACATTCCTGGTAATCCCCTTTCCAGGAAGTTTTACATTTTTCTGTTGCTTCCTGGTATTTTCACTTCTTTTCTTTGCCCTTTGGCCTCTGCTGTCTCTGGGGTCTTTATCAAATGCCCTGCTGCTGATTGCTTTCTGTGGGCTAAGGGGGATACAGGTCATTCCCTACTTGGATGACCTGCTTATTCAGTCTTCCTCTCGAGATTTATTTCGCCATCTACACTTTACCATTTCTCTATCTCTTCCAAAACCTGGAGTTTACTGTAAATTTCTAGACATCTTTCCTGACTTCTTCTCAGGATCATGTCTTTCTGGGTTGCAAGATTCAGACAGTTCCAATGCTGGCATCCCTGCCTCCTCCCGAGGCTTTAACTGTTAATTGCTTTCTTTCAATCCCTTCTTTCTCTGGCTTCAATCAAAGCCAGAGAATTTCTGAGGGTACTGGTTTCATGGCTTCTACCAGTCTTATGCTCCCTGTAGCCAAGCTCCACGTGAGAAAGCTTCAGTGTTTTCTAAAGTCAGAGTGGCTTCAACATTCTCATCCTTTAGATTTTCTAGTCCCTGTACTTCTATGCCTTGAGTGAACTTCAGTGGTGGATTCATCAGTTGTCCCTCAACCCAGGGCTTCCTTTTCAGCCACCATCCCCTCTCAAGAACTTTTCACAGATTCCTCGGATGTGAGATGGGGGGGACCTTTTTCAGTCCTCTGAAGGTATAGGGCCTTTGGTCACTTCAACAGAAGATAGACCACATATCAAAGATGAGGGTTCTTCTGCTGACTCTTCAGGCTTTTCTTTCTGTATTTATTCCAGGACTCCAAGATTTACCAGACAATACCACAGTGGTGTGGTATGTCAACAAGCAAGGGAGAGCAAGGTCTCATCTCGTATGTAGGTTAGCCCTTCAGGTTTGGGATCTGGCTATCCAGTATAAGTTGACCTGTCAGGCAGTTTACATTCCACCAGATCAGAATTTAGTTGCAGATTCTCTGAGCAGATCCATAACACAATCTCACAAGTGGATGCTTCACAGGGATGTGTTTCTGACATTGTCCACCAGTGGGGTGCTTGAATAGATTTGTTTGCCTCCCCTTTGAACAGATAGCTTATTTTATTCTGTGTCAGAGTTCCACATCCTTTGGCCTGGAAGATGGATGCATAGCTTTCTTTGTTCTGTGCCAGAGTTCCACATCCTTTGGCCTGGAAGATGAAAGCCCTCTCATTTTCTTAGAAGGGGATGTTTCTTTATGCCTTCCCTCCCCTTGCTCTCATTCTGAAAGTCCTGTTCATGATAAAACAGGATGCTCCCAAAATCTTGCTAGTGACTCCCTTTTGGCTCAGATAGCATTTGTTCCCTCTTCTGCATCTTGCCAAGGGCAGTCATCACAAGTTACTTCACAGGGTGGACCTACTGACACAAGACAAGAGATGTCATCCACCCCCACCTGTTCACTTTTCAGATGACATTGTGGATGAAAGAGTTTTGATCTCCTGCAGAGACATGCTTTTGAGGACGTGCTTTTGGTCCTGCAGGGAGCCAGAAAACCCACTACTAGGAAATCTTACTTATCCAAATGGAAGAGGTTTTCTGTTTGTTGTTTTTCTCATAACCTGGATCAACTTACTGTAGCTGTTCCTTTGGCGCTCTCTTATTTGTGTGAGCTGCTCAATGATGGGTTTGGCGTATTCTTCTAAGGCCCACCTGTAAGCTGTCTTTGCTTGTCTGCCTTTGACTCCCCCTTTAGACTCTAGATTTGAGGCCAAACAGTTTCCTAAAGGTGTTCTTCACATTAGGCCTCCCAAGAAGCCTGTCCCTCCTTCCTGGGACCTTAATTTTGTTTCAGAAAAATTGACTCAAGCTCCTTTTGAACCTGCTGCTTCATCTTCCTTATAGCATTGTTCTTGGAAGACTGTTCTTCTTTTGTCCCTTACTTCTGCCAGATGGGTGTCTGAGCTGCAAGCCCTTATGGCTGTTCCTCTTTTTTTAGTTTTCCATAAAGACAGGGTGTCCCTTTGTACCAATCCTTTTACACCCAAGGTGGTTAATGAGTTGTCTCTTAATCAGTCTGTTCATTTGCCCACTTTTTTCCCTTCTCTGCAGTCTGCTAGTGAGAAGGTTTTGCACAGCTTGAGTTTACATAGACAACTCTGATATTGTTTTGATAAGACTTAAAGCTTTTCAAAATCTGAACAGCTTTTTGTTTTTTATCCAAGGTCTTTAGGTTTGGTTGCTTCCAAGCAAGCCATTTCTTCTTGGAAATCTAAAGCCATTTCTTTTTGCTATTCTTTTCATGGAAAGAGCCTTCCTTCCTCTATTAAAGCTCATTCCATTAGGGCTGTGGCTTCTTCTGGTGCTTTTTTCAAGGGTTTAGATAATAATTCTATTCTTGAGGCAGTAACCTGATCATCTGTGCATATTTTTACAAGCACTATAAGTTGGACATGATTTCTAGGGCCACTGCTGTCTTTGCCAGGGCCATTCTCCATAGGTTCCTAGAGGGCTCTGCTGGCCCTTCCTCCTCCCAGTATTCTTCCTGATCTTTTGCACTCTCCCTATTGTAAAGAGTACTGCAACAGTGATATGGAAGGACATTGTACAATTGTGTAAAATCTTACCATAACAGTAGATGTCCTTCTCTTCACTTCTTCACTGTTGCAGTATTTGCTCACTCCCTCCTCCCCTGGTCCTCTCTTCTTTCTGGATGTGCTTGTTAATTACTTGTATCCTTAGACTGTTATTCCTACTGGAGCTTTTTTCAGTTCTGAGGATGGTACGTTTGGACGTCACCTTTATGCCCTATGCCATGCTTGGGGAGCATACGTGTAACATACGGCATACAATTTGCGATCAAAAGGCTTTGGTATACTGGCCAGATTTTGGGCTGTCTTTGGCAAGAGATCCCTATTGAAAATAATACTGCAACAATGAAGAGACATCTACTGTTGCAGTACAATTTTACACAGCTGTACATTCTTAGAATAGTCCACAGGTGGGGAACACCACAAATAGATTTAATTGCCTCAGAGAGCTACAAACAGCTGTTTGATTAACCAGTACTGTCTGCCTCTTGACTTGGATGACAGATGCATTGTCCTCACAGTGAACAGGGAAGTTTCTTTATGCTTTCCCTCTACTCCCTCTTCTCCCAAAAGTTCTACTAAAGATCCACAAAGAAAAAAAAAAAAATTCTACTGGTGACTCTCTTTTGGCCAAGGAAGCATTGGTTTCCCCGTCTCTATCACTTAGCCAAGGGCAATCACCACAAGCTGCTCCACAAAGTGGACATGATCACACAACAGAAGAGCTTGTTGTTTCATGCTAACCTGTCATCCTATGCCCTAAGCCTATAGGATTCTGATCCCTTCCAGACAACAGTTTTCTGAGGAAGTGATCCAGGTTCTCCAGCAGGCAAGGAGATTCACCACACAAACGTCCTACATGGCCACATGACAGATATTTTCAATATGGTGTCAAGCAGACAATTAAGACCCTATCAAATCAGAGGTTCCTGTTGTGTTATCCTATCTGTGTGAGCTCAAGAAAAGCAGTCTGGCTTATTCTTCCATTAAAGCCCACCTTTCAGCCATTTCAGGCCCTATTCTTATTATTCCACCCGTTATGTCCAGGTTAGAGGTGAAATATTTTTAGAAGGGATTCTGCACTTAAACTCTCCTATTATTGTTTTTTTTGATTTTTCTAATAGTGAAGAAAAAATCGCTAGAAAATGGAAGTCCACTGAAGTATCTAAAAGCTAAGATTTTTATAAGATTATGAAGCAAATTAAGAGGCCTAAACTGTGCTCCATTAATAGAGAAAAAAATGTTATTACAACTGTGTGTGTTGCTGCTGGGACCAAGTGGTACCAGAAAATTCTATTTCAGAAAACTCATTTTTCGAAATGTTCTATTTCATGTGACTAATACTGAAATAAAATATATTTTACAGTAAAAAAACAAAAGTCCTTGCTCTTGCAAGTGATGATTTTAATGTAAGAGTTGTAGTGAACTAGTGGTTTATGTTCCCAGTTTTTGTGAAAGTATGCAGAATAATTCAGGTACATATTGAGAATGGGAAGAAAAACAAACAGCAAGCCTGTGGAAGGGAAGAATACTAACTGGATGGAGGAAAAAAAAAAACGTGCAAATGATATTTAGAGCTACAAAGAGCTGTGTGATTTGTGAGCACAGACATATAAACATAGTAGAACCAGACCAGAAGAGTTGAGGCCTGCAACAAGGACGGTCTTTAAGGGTTAGCAGGAAAAAGTGGCAGAATGACAGACTTGGACACTGAGTAGGGTTCTGATGAGGTGAAGAAGAAAATGGTAACCTTACTGTAGATGGGTCAAGATTCAGAGGAGTAGAAATAAAATGGAACAGGAAGATGCCGGCTATGTGTGTTGCAGCATGATGGAACATTCACTATAATACACAAGACCCAAATATGATTAGTGGGTCTAGTCATTGATCATTTAGCTGGGGGTGTGGAAATAAGTGGTATTTTGTTGGATTGCCTGTCCTGGGTAAAAGAAAAGGTTCACGGCAAGGGCTACAACCCATGGTGGAGGCAAAGAGCTTCAGCTTTGCTGCTAGTAGTTGGGATCACAGCAGGAGACTGTCAGTGGATATATTTCTCAATGACATCATTGCATATTGAGCATGGAACAGAACTGCTGCTAAAGCAAAAAAAAAAAAAAACAAAGCCACGTGAAAAGGACAACTTACCAGTTTCTCAGCTCGGCAATCTCCTTAGTTGGAAGTATTGTAGAATAAATAATCAGAAGATCAAGGAAGAAACTGGATAGTTATGGTGGAGAGAGACAAATACAAACGATAAGGAGGTAAGAGGAAGGGACCACTGCAGTTTGAAGGAGGTGAGAGATAAGTTAGATGTTCAGGCTTCTGATCAAGGATTGAATTACGGGATTTTCAGAAAGGAAGAGTCAATGCAAGTTTGGTTGTGTGTGGTAGCCTCATGGGAAAGTCTGGGATCCAGACACAGCAATGAGTTTGCTAGTATAGAGAGCAGAGACCAAGTGTTAGTGCTTCCTGGAAGATTGCAGAAGGCTGGGAAATTGGACACTGTAGGTAGGTGAGAGAGTATACAGGACTGGAGGACAGGACAGAAAAGAGAGAAGGGAGAGTAGGAGAGAGCATTTGAATGGTTGGTAGAGGTGAGGGAAGTGAAGAAGTGGTTACAGATAAAAGGCAGTCAAAGAGGAAGGGATGGTGAACTGTTAAGAAGCAGGGTGGACGGAGTAGTGAGGGCAGAGCCTGGAAGGGAAGAGGGAGTAATGAATTCATATAGCTAGGCAGGAGGGAGTAATAAAGGGAGCAGGAGAAAAGCTGACAGAAGAATAGAGTAATTTACTTAGAAATGAGGTGCAAGGAATCGAAAGGATGGCTGATGGTAGGGAAGAGTGGCAGTATAGACAACAGGAAGAGATGGTATTTTGAGTATGATGAAAGATTCCACCGATGAAGGGGTGAAGCAGGACAGATCTGAAAAGTGTTTGTGTATTACCAGTACCAGGATAGGTCAGATATTGGCCACATTGTTTAAATAAGAAATTGAATTCCCATTTGCAGTTGTCTATATGGTAGTCTTACCTGGGAGGGAAGACTGTGGTAGAGGCAGTGAGTAGAGATTGTGAAGATGTGCTGGGCATTGATATAATCAATGATGTATGCTGTCAAATACTGTCTGCACTGAGGGACATTTGTTTTTGAAAGGAAGGATCTGACTTTTTAGCTGCTTGCTTATAAATTGGAGAAAAGAGCTGATGCTTAGGATAGTGTGTGATTGAAGGAATTTGAAGAAGACCTGCTAATGTTTAGTAGGGACAGACGCCACCTAGCTTGTGGGGGCAACTCTGCTGAAACAGGGAATGGAAATGTACAATGAGGGGAGTAATGCATTTTAAAGTGAGATGAAAGAGTTTTGCCTGGACATAACTTTAGTAATTTCTATTTTCCTTTGTGAGCCTTGTTTTTCACTGCGCCGTTCCTGTTGCGTCTTACTTTCCTACCTCATTTCCCATCCTGATAATAGTACGAAGTGATGGGTGAGTTTTAAGAAGTTGCTGCAAGAGCTTCATACTGTACTGTTTATGGACAGCGCAGTGGTGCAGCAGTAGTGTTGTCACCTCACAGCAAGAGGTTCTCAGGTTCAGTTCTTGGCTGGAGTGCCTTCTGTGTGGAGTCTGCATGTCCTCCCTGCGTTCGTGTGTGGTTTCTCCAGTTTCCTCCCACATTACAAAGGCATGCATCTGGAGCATTTTTCCCCGGGCCTCCGCTGAAAATTGGCTTTGTTCCAAGTTGGACTTTCCCGGTAAACAAATGTTAAATAAAATAAACGTTATATGTTTTGGCTGCGCTATAACCATTGTATAAAAAGCAAACAATTGTCATAGACATTTCATGGTAGCAGTAGTCTACTGCTGATTTGCTATGAGCTGTGTTCTTCATGGTGGCATGATCTAGTACATGCACAGACCAGCTTGCACTGTGGAAGGTATTGCCCATGCTACTTCAAACATGCCCAATCTGAACAAGACTAATGGGACTGAAAACTTTTTCACTGCTTGTATCTTGACTATCCATATTTGTAATCGGGAGCAAGCAAATCTAACGGTTCCTGTTTACCATACTAGTTTTAGCCTTGAATTTCTGAATCCCATATTTTTCACTGCCAGTGGCTTTAAATATAAAGAAACAATGGGGAAAGAGGACATCCTTGTCTGGTTCCTCTCTTCAAACAGCGCTTGATCTAAGGGAACCCCTCCATCTTCTTGCTCCTGACTCTTCCAGTATCCTTCTGCACTTAACCTATTCTACCAGTGAAAGTGAGTGCTACAATTGCCCTACCCACAAAATCCCACAGAACTGCACATGATGGTTCTCTGCATCAGGACCTACTAACAGTAGTGTTTTCTTTCACTGTGCTTCCATCTGGATCATCATTGTCCTGTTAAAGTTGTCAAACATTTGCGTCCTGTCCACAAAACCACACTGATCCATAGCTATCACCTTCAGTAACACATTTCCATTCTTTTAGATTGTATAGACATAAATGTGCAATGACAATGATTTAAAATTGAAATTGGTGCAAATCTGAAGAGTCTTTACCCTCTTTGGTAATAGCCTCCACAGCTTTCTTCCAAGATGCTGGCACTCCTCACCATTTTAAATATTTTTAAACTAATCCTTTCAGATCTTTATCACTTTTTTCCCTTCTAATTTCTAAATGTCCAAGGGAATGCTATCTATTCCTGGAGACTTCCCTGTTGATTGCTATACAACACCATTTTTTAATCTCACTGCTTCCTATCTTGGCTATTGATTGTTGAGCCTTCTCTTCCTCTAATTTTAGTATAATTGTTTCATAAGCATTTCCATTTGTGACTTCTTTTTCCTTATTCCACTGCTTTAAACAAATGTTCATAAATTTTCCAATATATCTCTTATAACTGAATAGGATTTCTGGTTATTTTTCTTGCCATAGGCTCACTATGTTTGTCTGTAACTCTTTCTACTTTCTGTTTAAGTAATTGTGCTAAAAGTGTTTTGCTCTTTAGAGTTAACAGAAATGTTTACTTATTTGCAACTCTCCTAAACATGTGCAAATTATCTCAAGATTCTGTTTTCCTTTTATCGGTCTGCAGTTGCTGCTGTTGTCCTGCAAGATATTCCTTTTGCAATACTTTAACCTTTCTCAACCCTCTTACTACTTTCCCATTTCTCTGTTTTCTACCATGTTTTAAACTTCATTTTCATTGTTCCTCATGAACTGTCCCTTCTGAAGTAATTTATATCTTCTCCACTAGCCCAGAAGTCATATCCTATACCCATTTTTTTAATTTCCTCTTTTCAAGATATTAATAAGAAAATGCCAACATCTCGTTTTTATATCATTAAATGGCACAGTGGTGCAGCGGTTAACGTTGTTGCCTTACAGCAAGAGTTTTCCAATTCAGTTCTCTGCTGCGGTGCCTTCTTTGCGGAATCTACATGTCCTCCCTGTGATTGCGTGGGCTTCCTCTGGCTACTCCAGTTTCCATCCACATTCCAAAGACATGCATCTGCGCATTTCTCCCTGGGCCTCCTCTCAAAATAGGCTGTCGGACTTTCCCAGTCAACAAATGTTTGTTGAATTAATTAATATTAAATAATTCATTAATTCATTCATTAATTAATTACTCTGCATCTTTACCTTGGTTTTTATTGGTGCATTATCTGATCTAGTTGTTTGATGGGCCTCAAATCTTTGAGTTAAGTGCACAGGCTTCTGTAAAATATAATTTCTACTGACTATAGCCCAGTTGTTTCTTGAAGATAATATATAAATTTTGTCATAGTTGCTGTAACTAAATATACATGTTCCATAAGAAATATTTGTATGTGCTTCTTCAGAAGTGTATTCTTATTTATTATATATTCCCTTCTAGCTACCCTGTTTGATACATCTGCGCTATTGCAAGTCGTGTTCCATTCCCCACCCAAAAATAATCCCTGCTGAAAATTTACTATTCCTACCAAAAAATCTCCCAATCTCCATAAAAGTAATTTTAGATGGAATATAAATAGATGCCAGTGTAATCCTCCTTCCCAGCCAGTAATCCGTTACCACAGATTTTCTATTATTTTCTTCTCTCACCTTTTCTGTTGCTATTAAAGCTCCTCTCATACTGGGAATTGCTCTCCTTTTTTTTGTCCTGTATACTTTTCTGATATCCATTCTGAAATCTCTTTTCCAAACTCCGGTACTTATTTATATCCAAATGTGTCTTATGTAATATTGCTGTTTGCACCCTACACATCATCCTCAACTCCCTTTCCCCATTCTTATACATGGGGTCTGGGTGTCAAGTCAGCTGTTGCCATCTCTCTCGATTATGCGCTACTCTCCTGTCTTCGACAATCATGCCTGATTGTTGCAGATCTTTTCTCACGCATTCCATCCCTCTCTTCCTCTTGCGTTCTATTGTCTGTTCCACATCTTCACCAGATTGTCTTCTTTTCTGCACATGTGCCTGAACCACCAGGATCTGTTCTTTGACCTCCTCTGCAATAGGAGCTATTTTGTCATCTTCTGCGATGTACTTATTTCTTAGTCTGTTCTCCAGTGTGCATTCTACCACCCATCTCTGTCACCTCTAACTTCCTCAACTACTCTGCCTTTACCACCTGTATCTTTTAACTGGGTGTTTTGTGTGTTATTTGTGAAAAGTGTATCAGTTTTGTAGGTTGTCAAGCTGCTGCTACATCTGCTTACAAACTGGGCCTCTTAACTATAAAAATGCACTACTGGTAATGTGTTATTTGGCTATTGATCAAGAGTGGTACTGTAACTGGTGGCTCCCTTGCCCAATAACTGGGATAGTGGCAGATCTGCCTTACCAGGATAAAAGCTGTGTGTGTATGGAAGCAGTAATTTGAAAGAATTGCTATAGGTAAGGGAGTGGAAAGCACTTCTGTTCATAAGTAGAGAAAGGGGCATGGGTGCAAGGCTAAAAATTCCACTCTGTAAGGGACCACTATTTAGTCCTAGTTTAGGTATGAATGTTAGAAATCCATACCAAGGGAAAAAGAATACTCCCAGTTTTCTTTTGAGGCCAGGTTGCATTTGGTGACTTGTTTAGTAAATATTTTCTATTTTAATCTGTTGGGTGCCAGTAGTGCGACCCGAGGCCATCCCTCTGGTAGCCATCAGACCTATTTGTGTGCAGTGGAACAGATTGTAGCCCTTATCCCTTACATATTCAGCTGCCCAGTGGTGGATAATTGAAGGCCCCCCTGTGTGACCTCCTCCATTAGACTGGCAGTGGTGGGAGTTGTACCCCATCTGTGGCGGAGCCTGGCATTACTTAAGCAATATTCAAACCCCATCTGTCTGTCAATCAGCCCACCCCCCAGCCAACCATTATATTAACAACTGAAGTGTAATACTTAAAGGATTAGTTCTTGTAACAGTTTATTCTCCTTCATAAAACACTGTGTCTGGATATAAAATGTTGGTAGATGACTAACAGTGAAAATTACAGACTGCCTGCTGTTCAGCTTAGGTCATGCAAACTGGGCAGCTAAGATTTGAAACAATGTGGGGAGAAATGGTGTGGCCTTAATAATGAATGGCTTGGAAATTAGTTAAATTGGAGAGAGAAAAAAAAGGAACGAGATTGGCAAGTTTCCTGTCACTAAACAACATCCTAGGTAATATTGGGAAAGAAATAACCCTGGGATAAGGTTCACTACATTCAGAGGAATAACTAGGGTTGGGCAAAGGGGGCAGCCACCATTGGTACAAGGTGTTGAGTGGCATGATCGGCAGATGCCATTTGATTTGTAGTGCAGTACCGTCATTCAGATGTGAATTCAGATATTGCATTTGTGGTTAGCGCTGAAACATATTGGTGTTTTGTGTGATATTCAGCTCTAATAAGCCACTTTGTAGCAAGTGGTTATGCTCCACTTCACAGAGTTTGTTTTGGTGATCCTGAACTGTGAAAGTACTTTTTCATTTTTTTTTTTAGTCTTCTCTGCACCAGATATGCGTGTCAGAATAATTTAGTTATGCTTCTGATTGCATTTGATGGTGGAGTTTTCCATAGTATTAGCACACATGCAGTGGCACATCTTCAGATAGCTAGCTAGTAGCAGTTGAAAAGAAAATACACTAAAATATATTTTAGTGTATTATGTGGACCCTATTGTAGCCATATCAATATCTGTGCAGGTCGTTTGTTTGTAGTCTGTCTTTAATGTATTTGTAGTTTTGTATCCAGCAGAAAATGAATGGTAAAATGCACCACCTCTGCCATCTTTTCCATTTAGAATTGCTCTGTCAGAAAATGCTGAGCCCACATTTTCAGATAAAATCCAAAGTGATTTGTTACTTTTCATGAAGTTTGTGGAATTTTGTACCAGAGGCCTGCCTTTCAATGTTCAGATTGGATGCAACACTGAATAGTTGAATGCCATATATTTTCTTATTTATAGAAATAAATGGAAGCAACTGGAGTGATGTAAAGATCTCACCTGTACAATAAAAAGTTGATTTTGTATACAAATGTTTTAAGAGATCAACACTTGTTATGTTTTTGTGTTCCAACAGAGAGCCTGTCCCAGAGAAGGATCTATTGCAGTATTTGCATGGCCTGGATGCCCATTCTGCATTATATTTCCTTCATCATATCACTGAACTGCCAGCACTGAATGAGGAGGAAGTGATGGAACTATTACAGAGGTTGCCTGCGGATGGACATAGATGGGATGGTCAGTGCTTAATTTCATAGAAGTTATTGCTAGCCAGGACTTCAGAATATCACATTGCATGCAGACCTAGTTTCTTTTCTTTCCTTTTAATGAATGAAATGATTGCTGACTGTTCTCCTTTCTTCCTGCAAAAAACGATGACAAAAGTAAATGGTAGCTTGATTTAATCTAGGCAGAGATGTGGGCATTGCTGTCAATTTGAAACTAAGTTTTCTTACTGTGTCAGCTGAGAACTTTGACTTCAGTGTTCTGCCTTATTTTACTCACAATAATTCCTATCATCTTTGAAGCCATTCTAGAGGGGAAAGGCCTTTAATTTGGAGATAAAACAAAAAAATGTTTCCATGAAAATTAACATAGTTTCATTCATCATAGGCTGAGCCTTTATTACAAGGCAAGGTCATAGCTGTGGACGTAACTGCCTTAACATGCATCACTACCCTAAATGGCAGTATTGGCCCTTTCTTTGCACATTGAGTTTGTTACTAGAAGACTATAAAGACAGATTACAAAAATGTAACTTAAATCAATATTGATATAGCAACGTCTACAGTATGGCCCACATAATGCACTTGTTTCAGTTAAATATATTTTAGCTTATTTTCTTTCCCACTGCTATTAGCTTTTTACTTGAATATGTACTACTACATGCATGCTAATAATGTTAAAGAAAACTCCACCCTGAAATGTAGTCAAAACCACCATTAAATTTTCTGGCTTCTAATATCTGGTGCAGATAGAAAGAAAAAACATGTTCTCTTGAGTTGAGGACCACCAAAAAAAGAAAGAAAACGAAATTCAGTAGCTGGGAACAAACCACTTACTACAAGTACAAGAAGTGGCTTGTTACAGCTTATTATGACATACAGAACTTTGATTTGCTTTAGCCTAACTGCAAATGCAGTATCTGAATTCACATCTGACTGACGCTATTGCAGTACTGATCGATTGACATCTGCTGATTGTGCACTAGCACCTTGTTCCTGCTGTGACTACCCCGTTGCCCCACCCTAGCTGTCCTCTGAATGTAGTTACCCTGATCTCAGAGTCATTTCTTTCTCAATATCAAGTAAAACACCAAATACGGACCAAGTGCAAAATAGTCACCAATAAAGTTAGAAAGCACTCAGACAGCTGCTGTTTGCCCACAAACTCCTTTAATGACACAGCACACCACATAAATAACGCTGAACACAGTTTCCAGCACGCTTTCGTCCAAGACTTCATCAGAATGGTTACATGCATTACTGCCCCCCCCTTTTTATACAATAATCACTTCATCAATCAAACAAAGTAATTAATACAATTCTTTAAGCTGTTAAGCCTAGTTAACACCAATACATTTAATAAAATATATATTATATTAAAATGTGAATGTATATTAAAGGCATATAAAAACCAATGCTTTGTTGTCATCTAGTGACCTAAAAGTTAATTACACTAACAAATTTATAACATTAGAAATCAAAAGTGTCAAACTGTCTAAAACAATGGAATAGTCAATACATTATGTTAAAATTCTAACTTAAGACCATTAAAAACTGTCAATCTGAGGGATATATATAGTGTTTAAATATAAAAGATATTTGTGTCATAAATAAATAAATAAGGAAGGTGCTTAAACACCCTATAACTTGGCCGCTTTTAATTTCAGTTCAGGTGCCGGGGAGATCATCTCATTAAGCCCTGGCCATTTGTTCGCCTCAAGGACTAACTGCCAGTACACTTCTCGATATTCAGTTTGTGTCTCCCATGATCCCCCTCGAATGTCCATTTGGAATTCTAGCACAAAAAATACAAAAGTAGCCTCTTTACATTTCAGTGTATGCTTATATAGGGCATTCCTATTACTCTTTTTAATATCATAACTGTGCTAATATATTCTTCTTTTTAAGCACCTTTCAGTCTTTCCTACATAAAAACCTCCACATTTTCCACATAGGGCCAAGTACACTAGCCCCTTAGAGTCACGGTATAACATTTTGCACTAATGAACCTATTCCTACTAGGAATGCAAACCTCTGATATGTTAATAATAAAGGGGCATTGTGGGCAAGCGCCACATTTATATGTCCCTACCTTTCTAGATCTTTTTTCTATGCCTTTTTTTCCAAAATACTTTTAATGCTTTTACCTTTCCTAAAAACAAATTTTAAGGGACAGTTCAGTTCAATGTTCATATCTGATAACTTACTAAACCTATCCCACGCCTCCTTCAGAATCGTAGTAATGGTTCTTGCATCTCCACTCTAATCCAACACAAAAATATTTTCCACCCTATCCTTACTATCATTTACCTGCTGGTTAACACCTGTCTCATTGTCTGTCCCCAAAATGGGTGCAAACCTGAAGCAAAGATGTTTAAACTGCTAGGAAATCCTTGGAATCCACATCCAGGCTTAGAAATACTGGAATAAGTCTTGGGGGTGGAAGTTAGGACATGTACTGGTAGACCCAGTGTGGATATGGGACACTGGGGAGTGGGGGCGGTTAAATGATACCCCTAAGGGGACAAAACAAAGTATAGATATTGCAGCTATAAGTGAAACATTCCAGCATTAAGGATATTGGTTGGGCATGACATCTGCCTTTGGTATAGAGAGAGAGCAAACAAGATGAGGGTATAACTGTCCCTGAGAGAGATGATTTGCTTTAAGCCTGGAGCAGAGTCAGTCCTCAGATTTGTTGCTGTCTTTTTCATCTAATTCAACCTTTGGGTTATCGGATCAGACCAGATCTGACCTCCGTGTCTTTTAGAAACAGTGGATCCAGGGCTCTGACTCCTTTATCCATAATTCCTCTCTTTTACCAAATAGTTCAGATCTTGTTTGCTGTCTGATCAAGAAAGATCTGTTTTTAAGGACTCTGACAATTCGCAGCTAAGTTAATTTGTTCTCTGTGCCATTTTTGGCAGTTTTCTTTTGTAAAATTTCTCTGCTAACATCTATGTAAAACATTTAAAAACTATACGTAAGAACTCTTATTTCCCTTCTAGCACTGTTTACTATACTTTCATTTTTTTCTGTCTCAAAAGCACATTTTCTTGAAGCTAGATACACACACGCACGCACACACACACACACACACACACACACACACACGCACACACACACGCATATATATATATATATATATATATATATATATATATATATATATACACACACACATATATAGTTGGCTGCTGTATAGTGTTTTTTTTTGTCTGAGCAGACTATCTTGTGGATTGGTCTCTACCATACCTTTTCTTGGCAAAAAAGGTTTAAGGATTCAAAAAGTGTATGGCCTGTGGCCATAAGATTCTACTACATTACCCAAGCTCCCTTCATGTCTACTGCCTGGGAGCAGTTCATCTTGAGTTTGAATGTGAAACATGTTCCTCTTTTGGTACCAGAGCCCTTCAAGGTCATTGGGACAAGTTAGTTTTAAAAGGTCTGATCCCTCAACAAACATGAGTTTCTACCCAGTCTTTGACTTCCACTGCTACTCCATCTGTGTCTTCAGTTAAAATAAGAAAAAAAAAAAACTAGACAAAAACACAAGAAGAAACCTAAGGAGAAAAAAAAAAATGGAGAAATCAAATCATCTGAAAAAGAGGTCAAATAATACCAGAAAACTGTCTCCGATCCCATCAGAACCCTTCAGGTTGGCACATAAAATTCCTCAACAGATGGTTCTGACTCAGTTTCTTGGCTGCATTCTAACCCCTTTTGGACATTGCATCTGACTCTGCATATCAGATTGATGGGGGAAAGTCAGCTTTATTCAGTATTGGTCTGCTTGCCACGTGAGCTTCCAGTCCAACACTGACCTGTCTCCAGAAGTCCAATCGAGGCAGGGCCCCAGAAAACAGACTTGAGTGGAGAAATTTAGATTCATCCCCGGAATCAGTCATGGAAGACGCAGACTTGGATGATGGAGATGGATCCCAAGATTCCCCCCAGAGGATGCATCTTTTAATGACATTTTGGAATTGATGAAGCAATGAGTGGTTGGGCCACAGAAACACCTTCCCTGTGGAGTTGTCTTCCTCGAGGCATTTGGAGTTTGCTCTTCTACTTCCTGGGTAGTATGACCTGTTGATACACTTGTAGACCTGGTAGCTCTCTAGGCTTGGAAGGATCCTAATATGTGGAGACAGTACCTAATAGTCCAGATAATATCTGATCATAATTGCACCTAAGGACAGAGTACGCCGGAGCAAAGGTTACCCAGTAGATGCCTTGTCTGTGGTGGTAGCCATTAAGAAGGAACTCTCTGAGGAGAGTATGTCTGTCCATCCTTCTGACAGGGAATTAAGAGCATTGTATACGTTTGGGAAATGGATGCATGTGTCAGCGACTTTCACAGTCTGAGAGCTAATCTGGCTCACATTGACACATTTGCAGAGGAACTTGACTAAGGAACTTGTCAATTTCCTCTTAAGTAACCTATTGACAGACATACAGAAAGCCAGTGGAGTCCCAGTTCAATACCTTACAGTTGATGTCCAATATATCCACGCATCTGCTTTCTAAAGCAGCTGATAGTACAGCGACAGCAGCAGGAACCAGCAATACTCATCTGTCGGCCAGCCTGGATGGTGTTTTGTGACTTTACACAGGGCTTCAAGACATCCTTTCTTAGTGTGCCCTTTGATGGTTCCACACTCTTTGGACTAAAGGTTGAAGATCATGTCTAAAGGTGTGAAGCGACCTTTTGTTTTTGTATGAAGTGTTCACATACATCATTATGCATGTGGGCACTTTTTTAACTACAAAAACAAAAGGTCATTTTGCACTTATTTGCAAATAAAACCATTTTAAAATTTGCTTCTGAATGCTGAAGACAAAATGTAGAGAGTCATTCTTGCGGCATGGATATTCATGGATCAGAAAGCTGCGCTTATGTCACTTTGGTTCAAGTTGTAATTATAGTGGATTAGCATAGGTAAGTAACTGTAAATTAGTTATTTAAAAAATGAATCCGTTTTTTTTTTTGCTAAACTGTTAATTTCACTCAGAAAAGAATGCACATCTGCTGTCATCTGTAGACATCTGGATTGCACGGAACATTTGCCAGTGGAAAACATAAAAGCTACCGAAAGATTTTAACTCTAGACTTAATGTGGAAGACAAGTGAGATTGGAAAGAATATTGTTTGTAACTAAGGTTGGCTACTTGCAACAGTTTAGGTCTTGATGATATTTAAAAAAGGAAAAGACTTAACTAATCACTAGGCTTTAATACTTATGTGAAACATATGATGTTATATTTAAGTAATGGATAATTTTTTATTCAGTCTGATGAAGTCTCTGGATGAGACAAAAGCACCTGCATTGATTGAATTATTACTTTTGTTCATTAGTTTGGTTGTTTTATTTTGAAGTTATGTTTTTTACAGCTGCTGTTGCGTATTCATTTGGCTTGAGTGATTTATTCTAAGAACTAAGCCAGCATGCAAATGGAGAATGTTCATAGGAATGACTGCATTTAGTGGTACAGAGAATAGGTAAGAGGGGCTGGAATTTACTGGAGAAAGCTGTCAAAGGAACCAAGGTATTGGGAGCAGACAATTAGAGGGAAAATAATAGATTGGGGGAAGGCCAAGAATGCATTTGGACTGCAAGTTAGAGACTGCCTTCCCCATCAAGGATTGATATCAGAGTATAGGCAGAGAGAAAAGAGTAAGGGGATCATACGTGAAAGACCAGCACTGGTAAAGTTTCTAGACAAACCAAGACCCAAAGCTGCTGTTAAAGGGGATAATTAGTAGGACGTATAATAATAACTATAAGAACCATTCAGATGAGGTTAGACTGGTTTGGGAAGAGAGACTGGATAAGTAATTCACAAAGAAACAATTGGGGGATATATGTACATCTCCCAAATATGCATCAAAGTCTAGAAGATTTAGGATCTTTGCATGGGAGTGTTTGCATAGGTATTTTTATACCAGAAACAGACTCCAACAAATTTTTCCTCTGGTAGATTGCAAATGTCGTAAGTGTGATGGGGAAGGAGGAGGTAATTGGTAACATGTTTTTGGTAGTGTAATGAGTTGGCAGACTTTAAAAATTCCCTACAGACTACTCTTGTCAAAAATATTGGGTGAGCAAATTGGTGTAACTAAGGAAATTATTTTTTTGAGCTGTAATACATAATCTGAATTGCCTAGAACATAGTAAGACCTTGCTGGGTTTAATTCTGGTTTCTGCCAAAAAAAAAAAACTTGAAAATGGGAATTCAAGCCAGAAGTAGTGAATATAGTAACAGAGATAAATGAAATGGATGTGGGTTCTTTATAAAAGGGTAGGTGCAAATTATATAGAAAAAAATAGGAATTGTGGGACCAGTACATGCAGAGCAATGTTTTTGTGAAGGAATGAGGTTTAAGAGACAGTAGGAGTTAAATGAGCTATGTAATGTTTGACGGTGACTGTATAGATTTTATGTGATGTATAATGTTTGCAACTGAAGATGTCAGTGTGGTTTGTTTTCATTTGTTTAAATGTATGATTGCCTTTGTAATAAGTGATAATTCAGTAAAGATGTTTTTATTAAAAAAAAAAAAAAGGAACCGTTCATATTTTTTATTCCTAGAGACCAGGAGAGTGTGGCAGTGGGTGATGTCTTCCTGTTACTTTCTCATAGCAACGCATATCCTGGGGACTTCCAGGGTATCAACAGATGAATTGATTAGATCTGTTCTTTGCTGCATGAGTGGTCTCTCAATTTGACAGTAGTGAATCAAATATTTAACCATTGGGGTCAGCAATCCTGCTGATTTTTGCTTCGTACCTAAACAAAAAATGCAGCAGTTACTATGCCATTATCCCTCCTCAGGGACCAGCAGAGGGATGGTCTAGTTTACATTTGGCCCTGGGTCTTCTATATGCTTTTCCTTCCTTTCCAATAATAACAAAGTTTATTCAGAAAGCAGCAAAGTCCAAAGCCAAGGTTATCCTCGTTGCTTCTTTTTGGCCCAGGCAAGTTTGATTCCCCTGCATCTGGCCTCTTCTAGTACATCCTCCCTGGATGTTTGACTAGCATCCAGATCTTTGGACTTAACCCATCTGGGCAGCCTCTCCTGGACCTAGAGCCAGTGAAACTAACCACATGGTTCCTTCAATCTTAACAGTGGCCAGAGATGCCAGGGGGTTCTGCTCAGGTGGTTCATACTGTGTGAGTTTCACATAAATATAGTATGAGGAATGTTTGTCAGCAAATGGAAGAGATTTTTAATCTGGCAGCCTCTAAGGGGATAGATGCTTTTTCAGCTTCTCTCCCTTCTATTCTAGACCTCTGGTCAAATCATTTTCAAAAAGCATCTAGCTCTTCAGTAGTCAAGGTTCAATTAGATGCCATTTCCATATTGGACACAGTCAGACTTCTACAGCTTCACTGAAGATTTCAAAAGGCCTTTCTGAAAGGAACCTTCCTATTGAAACCTTCTGTATGGGATCCAGTCCCTCCATGGGATACAACTATCATGCTTCAGGCATTAACAAAACCTCCCTTTAAATCTGCTGTTGCTGTGGGTTTCTTGGAAGACCATTTTCCTGGTGGCTGTCACTTTTGGCAAGAAAGATCTCAGAATTGCAAGGACTTTCTTGTAAACCCCCTTACTTTATCTTTCATAGGGATAGGATTTCACAGAGAACAAATTCCACGTTCATTCCAAAAGTGGTATACATGATCATACCATTGGTATCTGTGTTCTTTCCAAACTTTTCCAATAAAGAAGAGTATACTTTGCATTTATTAGATTTTCACCAACAACTTAAATTTTCTCTGCACAGGGCTTAAGATTGTAGGAGATTTGAGCAACTGTTTGTAGCTTTGTATAAAGCCAAGTTAGGCCAAAGTGTTTCTGAAGTCGCACTGTTAAGGTGGCTTTCAGATTCTATAGCTTTTGTCTATGAAAAAGCTGGTCTTTAAGTAAGAAATCAGAAGCTCATTCAACAAAGTCCGTTGGTATGTCTGCCTTTATGGATAAGAGTTCCTGTCGATGAAATCTGTGCTGTAGCAACTTGGTCCATGGTTCACTCATTCATGACCCTTTACAAGCCAGATGTACAGTCAAGATACCATACATCTTTTGGCTACACCATTCTTTGGAATATCATTCATGGATACCTCCCAAAAATTATTTTGGCTGCTAGGAAATCTGTCCCAAACGTTGAATCAGCTGAAAAAAGATTATAGTGGATATGAAAGTTTTGTATCCACCATAAAGATAGAACCACATAGTATTTTTGTCTGGTTCAACATCCTTCCCACCTTTCCCCTTCCACATTTCTCCCCTGGTGCTCCTCCTCAGTTGAATGGATGTAACCAGGAACCTTGTTGTTATAGAACCTTAGTTGGTTGCAACCTTTCTTTGTCATGTCCTGTTGTAGATTCAGGTATTTCTTTTGATGAGCCAATGAAAATCTGTTTTTTGATAAGTAGGCAAACTTGATCTGAGGTATTTGGAGGAAGAGAGGGATTATGGGTAGGGGAGGAGTCAGAGACCTGGATCCACAGCTTCTAAAGGGTGCCGAGGTCCGATTCAGTCTGATCTGATAACCCAAAGGATGAACCAGATGAAAAAAAAACAATCTCTCGTGGTGAGTGCATAACTTTTGACCAATGATGTCAATTTTCATTCTGTCCTTAGCTAATGGGTTCAGATCGAATCCCTTGGATCAGACTCTGCTGTTGCTAAAGCTCTTGGCAACCAGAAGCTCTCAAGCTTCTCCTTTACCTATAACACACCAACCCCCCAAGTACCTCAGATCTCGTTTTCTGCTTTATGCAAAAGATTTGGTGACAGTTACTCTTGACGAGCAGACAAATGTTTGATTTAGTGATTTTTGTGGTTATTATCAGTTAAAATTCCAATTTTTCTTAGGTTCTTTCTATCCCTTACCTTTCTTACCTTCATAAATATTATCTTTACTTAATATTTTTCTTAATTCTGTACATTTTGTACCTTGAATGCTATGGCTAGTATTCCTTCCCATTGCTGCTATACTTAGTGTAGATTCTTTAATACAATTGTTGGCAATTCTCTATTCTCTTGTTTCTTTCCTTTACAAAAAAAAAGTATATATATAGTCTGTAAGTACTGTTTCTGTTAGTGCATGTATTGTCTTTTGCCTCTTCTAACTATGTCAGAGAAAGGCCCAGCTGGATTAAAAAAAACATGTTGTGTGGGCATAAAATTCTTGTATCTGATGCCTAGACTTTGCGTATATTGCTTGGTCCTGTTCATTTACAGGCAGACACTGCAATCTGTCATGAGTTTAACCCACAGGGCACTTGTTAAAAAAATTAATACTTAAGGGTTTGCTTCCTTCTGCATTCATAGAGGCGTTAGCTGGAGCTAAATCACTGAAATCAAAAGACTCAATATCTTCTTCTTCAGGTCCATCTACTTCATCCTCCAGGACCTCTGAGCATTCAAAAGAGAAGCCTCAATCAGTTCCAACCTCGTCATCAGTTCCTAATAAGAAAAATAAGTCGTTATTGGATCCAACCTCAACATCAGATCCTAAGCAGAAAATAATCGTCCGATCCAACTTCTTCAGATCCAGTGAAAGTTACCGGAGCCAACCACTTCTCCCAGCATTGGTTGCCTGCCAAGGGCCAGATATTTTCCTTCGGTGGACCCTGTACCCCCCAGGGTCCCCTCAGCCTTTTTGGAGAGACTCAGATCCCTCTCAGTAATTTTCACTCTCTCTCATCTAGAAGTCTAACTGAAGAAGTTGCGGAAAGAATGGTGAGAAAGATTCTCTCAGCACAGAGTCAGATGGGTTCCTTACTGGCTCCTACCCCTTCGGGTCAGGAGATCAGCTTTTCTTCCACTTCCCCTTTACCAGTTCCTCCTCTAGCTCCTATTACTGTCTGAGTCTTTGGATCTGAGCTGTCCAGCTCCATCTGACTCTGATCTGAAGATAGTGTTATCCTCATGTCTGTGTTTGCTCTGAGTTCTTCATTTCAGTCAGATCTGGAGAGCTGTCAGAGCCGAAGCTTCCCTCTCAGATCCAAGGTGTTGGAATTGGCTGTAAAGTTGCTGGAGCTGTCTCTACACTTCAGACCATCGGCATGGGTTAGCTTGGCTCTGGATCCTATCGGGGGGGGGGTTGCCTTCACAGCAGGGAGGGACAGTGGTCCAAAAGCTTGCCTTTTCAGATCAGAGGTCTTCTCTATCTCTAGGGTGGTCTGCCTTTGAGGCTGTCGAGAGAGTATTGTCTGCCTTAGCAATACAGATGGATCCTTACCCCATCAGATCTACATTCTGCAACTCTGTCTCTGTGCTCAGAATCATACTGTTCTTTTCCACAGGAACAGCCAGTACAAAAACCCCAGGCTTCCCAACAGGGTATCCTGAATACTTCTGATACCTCCCCCAGAAAATCCCACTGAGGAGGTCCCTAAGAATATAATGTGCAAGAGGAAGCGCTTGGACTCCTCTGAGGATTCCATCACAGAAGATACAGACTTTGAAGGTGATGGGTCCCCATGGTCACCTCCTTGAAGATGTGTCACTTGGAAACATTTTATTTATTATTTATGTATTTGTTTAACGGGAAGGTCTGCTGGGTCAACAGGTGCCCATTTTCAGTGGAAGCCCAGGGAGAAAAGCTCCACAGTGATTTACAAATACATGCATTTGAATAATAAGCCATCAGCAACAATGGTTTTGTACAATGCAGACATTTGAATAGCAGACATCAACAACAATCACATACTGCAACATCAGGTTTCACAGTATAAATAGTAGGATACTACAATATCAGGTTTCACGGAATTCAGAGTCTTAACGTTTTTGCTAAGGATGGAGTAGTAGGGGAGGGATCAAGTCAGGTTATAGGTTAGCACATGAGCATAGCCACTGGGAGGTGAGATGATGTTTCAAGGCTTTTTTTTTTGAAGAAAGAAGCATTACTAATTGTTCTGAGGTGAGGTGGGAGAGAGTTCCACAGTCTAGCAGTGGAAATGGAGTGGAGCGTTTCACCAGAAGTGATGTTAGGTTTGCCCACTTGTAAAAACATTTGATTTTCAGAGCGGAGAGGTCTGTTAGGGTGGCAAAGAGTAAGCAGAGAGGAGAGGGAAGGGCAGCTCCAGGGACTGAATATTAGTTTGTGGGCAGTTGTTAGTTGTATGTATGTAAGATGCTGGGGAAGTTCCAGCCAGTTTAGTTGCCGAAGAGAGGTACAGTGATGAGAGGAATGTTGTCCATTAGTGATGAACTTAGCGATTTTGTTATAGCATGAGTCTAGTTTGGATTTAAGACTGGCATGTATGTTGGTAAAGAGGGGAGTGCCATAAAGAAGTGTTTGTAGCAGGAAGTAGGAGGCAGTGGATAGTTTTGAGGATTAATTTAGGAAGGTTTTGTGACGGTATAGCATGCCTAGTTTCTGGTGCACCTTTTAAATGTGTATATGCAAGTTGAAAATTAGGTGTTCATCTATAGTAACACCTAGAAGCTTAGTATGTGTGACTACCTCGATAGTGGTGTTATCTCAGGAGAGAATAGGGAAAGACTCTTTGTTTATGGTAGTGGACTTCTTAGGGGTGAATACATTAGCTTGGTTTTCTTGAGGTTTAAGGCCAGGTGGTTGTTAGCCATCCATGTTTCGGTGGAGCTGAGAGCAGACTGGGTAAGTTTCCAGGAGTTCAGGTGGAGAACTGGCAGTGCAGATGATAGTAGAATCATCTGCATATTGGACGATTGTGCCTTGAGTGAGAGAAGAGTGAAAGTCATTAATAAAAATGCTGAATAGTAGACGTCCTAAGATGAATCCTTGGGTACCCCAGTAGTGGTGTTGAGGAAAGGAGAAAGAGTGTAGCCATTTAGTAGCTTGTTGCCTGTCTGTGAGATAGTTGGGGAACCAGTGTAGGGTGGAAGGAGAGATTCCTAAGTTGGACAGTTTTATAAGAACAAGAGGGTGAGAGAGTATCAAAGGCTTTGGAGAAGTCGAGAAATAGAGAGGAGACAAGTTTTCCAGTGTCTCGAGCCCAGTTGACATAGTCACAGAAGGATATAAGAGCAGTAGTGGTACTATGTCCAGGTCAAAAACCATGTTGGGTTACTGTTGGTAGATTATTGCTGAGTAGAAAATTTTGGAGTTGGCTGTGTATACATTCTCCAGGAGTTTTGAGATGGGAGAAAGAATGGCGATGGGTCGAAAGTTGGAGATGTCTGTATTGTTACCGCCTTGTGCAGTGGGAGAATGTAAGCTTTTTTCCAAATGGTGGGAACATAGGACTCTGTGATGGACCTATTAAGAAGTAGGCTGACAGGGTAGGAAATAGAGTTTGTGGCTATTTGTAGGGATTCTGGGGGCAGGCCATCAGGGGCATTGGTACAAGGCTTTAGTTTGAGTAGTAGTTTCTTTACAGTGGCAGTAGGGATAGGTGCTAGAGAGAAGTTCTAAGAGTGGGGAATGGAGGTAATTGTAGAGGGGAGGTCTGATGGTTTAGAGTGGTTCTGAGGGAAGTTGGTGGTAAGATTGGCTATGATATCTATGAAATATGTGTTGGAGTGTGGCTGCTTCATTGGGGGGGGGGTTCTGGGTTAGGGAAGGGGTTATTGTTTGACCCAGGAGATAATAGCTTGTTGATTGACCTCCAGAAGTGTTTTGGGTTTTGTTTGTGTTGGTTTTGTAGATTGTGGCAGCAGTCTTTTTTATCTTTAATAACTAGGTGCTTTACTTGCTTGCGAAGGTGTTTGTAGGTTTTAAGATCAGAAGGATTTTGTGCTTTTGCCAAAGCTTTCCAGGCTTTGTCTCTAGCGACCATGTTCATTTTAGTTGCTTTTGTGAGGCATAGGGTGTGCCTGGCTGTTACTCATTTTAGCTGGAGGGGAGCAAGGTAGTTTAAGATATTAAGGAAAGTAGAGTTGAAAAATTCAACAGCTTCATCAAGAGGGAGTATTTTTAAGGGATCCCAGTTAATGCTGTCTAAACAGTTGTTGAAAGCAGAGGGGCAAAAATGTGGTAGGTCTTTAGTATTTCTGCATTGTTGTCTGTTTAATGGGGAAGTGGTTTTACATATTCTATAGGCAGGTAAGTGGTCATTGATACTGTTAGGGAGAGTTCCTGTACTGGATATTTTATTGGGACCATAATCCAATCTAAGATTCTACCACAACTGTTGTTTGTTAGTTCTGGTAATGTCAGTAATGTCAGTAATTAGCTGACTGTAGTTGTATAGGTTGATGCTTGTTGAGGAGTGTTGCTGGGAGACATCTAGCCAATTAATATTAACATTGCCATCTGTGGTTATGTTGCTTGATGTCCAAGCTAAGGTATCCTCTAGTATGGGAATATTGTTGCCAGGAGGAATGTAGAGGATGATGATGCAGAGGTTTTTCCTGTCATTAACTTTTAGGAAGGTTATCAGGATTTTTGCTGAGGAGAAATTGGGTATGCTAGAGTTATATGGGACTGTATTAAAGGTGTTGGGGTAGATCAGTGCTACTCCTCCCCCTTTTTTGTGGCCTTTCTGAGCAGAAGCAAGCGAAGCCAGGAGGAAGGAATTCTGAGTTTTTAATATATAGTTTTAGCCATGATTTTGTGGTGGCAATAAGGTCAGGCTTTTGTTATGTGTTATCCAGGCATGGAAGTTGGGGATTTTGTTTCAAATGCTTTGTAGGTTAGTTATAGTTAGGTTTGGGGCTTTGCAGGGGCTGTATAGGTTGAGAGATGAGGAGAGGGGACCTGGATTGGGATGGATATCTCTACTTAAGGATAGTTTTGAATGTTTATGTAGGATATTAGTGGGTTTTTCTTTCTTTTTTATGTTATAGTGGATGCATGTGGTATGGTTTATAATAGTATTGTCATTTATGGGAAGGAGTTTTAGTTTAAAGGTGAAAATATTCTGTGGTGTGTATAGGTAACAAGAAATGTTAGAGAAGGTGCTTTGAGGAATGGTTTCAGTGGAGGTTCTGGATGTGGGTTTTTCGTAGATAGTAATTGATAGTGGGGTAAGCTGTAGTAGAAGGGTTAGGGGTAGTAGGAGATTGAAGGATGTTAGTTTAATTTTAAGTGGCATTTTATTAATGATAGATGGCGATTAGCTAGCAGTTAATGAGGGGTGGAGTTAAGGTGACAGTAAATGTAACTGAAATGAGGGTGGGTGGGAATGGGGGTAGGGTAGCGAAGAGAGCCCGAGCTGAACCCACCTCCGACAGCACCAGCAAAAATCAATCTGCAACAGTTAAGAACAAACTACCATTGTTGTAGTCTGCAGGAAGCTATGTTTGAGGAAGGCCAGCTGGCTGAAATGCCTGAGCTACTGAATTATAACTTGGAAGTATGCAACTTAAGCACTGCCGATATTTAGTCCCTTTAGCAGAATTAGGCAAACAGAGACATAAGTTACTGGGCTAGGAAATTGGAAAACCCAGTTATTCTTAGGGAGCAGGAACAACTGTATCCCTGTAATGGCTGTTGTTGCAGCGCTGTGTACACCAAGTACTAGCTTGCTATTAAGCTTGGCTAAAATAAAGTAAAACAAAACGCCTACAGTTTAAACAGAAGAGCACATGTAGGATGACTGATGGATGTCCATGCTCTGTAAGGATTCTGTGATTATCAGACTATCTTTTAGCTGCAATTTCAGGTAGGAGAAGGACACAGGAGTTGGGACACCCTTGATGGCTGGATGTCCAGCAACTCTTCATCTGAGGAGTCTGTATTCCTGCAGACTTTCAGTACTGGCTTCTCTACCTCCTGGGCGACTTTGCCCACTGACAAGCTCATTGAATTGATCTCTCGGAGGTTGAGGAAGGAGCCCAATACCATTGAACCTATACCTTGGAGACCAGGCAAACTTATATTACTACCTGTGCCAGGTGGCACCACCTGGACAAACAGTTTTGGGGAAAAGGGGTGCCCATTGATGCCATGGTCATGGAGGTGGCCACTAAAAAGGAACTTGCTGAGGAGAGTTCCACTGTTCACCCACCCCAACAAGGGAGTCTTGGGCAATGGACAGGTTTGGCAAGCATGTCTATGCTTCAGCAACCTTCGCCTTAAGATGACTGAATTATTTAGCACATTTCACCAGATTGCAGAGAGATTTGATGAGAGAGCTCTCAAATACCTTCTCAGATCCATTTCTGAAGAAGTACAGTCTTCCGTGACTTCTCAGTTGGCTACACTACAGTCTGTTTCCAATTCTTCCATAAGGCAAATTTCACATGTAGCTGAAGGAACCTCAAGGACAAGCGGGTTCTGGCATTTCTAATTTGATTTTGCCGAGCCTTTAAGTCTTCATTCGTCAATGCTCTATTTAATGGCACATCTTTGTTTGGCCCAAAGTAAAAGACACATTATCCAGGTGCAAGAAGGAAGGAAGTACCCTGTCTGCTGTAGGCATACATTTTTGAGCCCTCAAAGATCTTTTTCTAGGAATCAATGAGGTGGTCAAAAAATGTGGTTCAAGAAATCCCAGGGACCTTTCCAGGACATGCATGGAGGAAGTTCCACCAGGGATAGAGAGGATAACTCTAATGGTAGATGCTGCCCTCGCAGCAGAGGTGTCCCTCAAAACTAGAGGTCCAGAGATACTTTCTTTGACAGATCCTTCCAGCATTCCTTAAAGGAAGCCCAATTGCCCTACTGCGGAGGCAATCAGGGGTCAACTATCCCTGCATCAGAGAGCATGGCTAGAAATAACGACAGATACTTGGTTTGACACCAGGGAAATACTGTCAGTCCAGCTGTCTGGAATTGTGTAAATAATTATACGTCACTTGAAAATATTAATATTATTTGCACAGAAATGTGACATTGTCAGCCCAGCTGTCTGGAATTTTGTAAATAATCATATGTCATTTGTGAATAGTGATATGATTCATATGCTTCTCTTACAGAGGTAAGAGTATTGTATGTTATGTACTGAGCTTCAAAAATGTAACCACAGTGTACCCTACTGGGAAAGAACGGAAATGGGTGTAAACTATATGCCTGTGCAAATATATGTTTTAATGGTAGAAGTTGGAACATAGAGTTAACTTGCAAAACTTGTAAGAAAATAAATTGGAATCCATGTTTTATGATTGTGTGTTAATCTCTCAACTTCAGCGAAGGAAGCAGGATGTTTAGAGCTAGATGTTTCTTTCTGTTGTCTTGAAACAGAAATAATTACTAGGTTTAAAATGTTAAGTATTTTTATTGCTCTGTGACTTCCTAGAAGCTGCACATCTGAGAGATATGTATTCTTCACAGAGAACTGTTAAATTTTAAGTTTCTGTTAGCCTGGGAACTGAAGGCAGGTGACAGAGTGATGCCATCCGGCTGACCCAACAGTAATGTTTGATAATAATTTAAGAACTCTCTCTCAGAGAAAGTCTGTGCATTTTGTATTTGTCTTTGGACCTGGAAACATCCTCTTATCAGCACGTCTTGCTATTATATAGTAAGTAATCGGGGTACAGTCATTTGTCTTAAATATAGCTAGGAATAGAGTAAAGATTAGTTTAGATGTTTTCTGTAATTATTTGAGACTGTCCTGCAATGTTGTTTTAAAACATTTTCTGTGATTCTGAACTCTGTAGTCACCGTGTTATTGAATATTGTCTAGTTCTTTTATTATTTATTATTAAATATATTTAAACCTTTTAATTGTAACTGGTTTGGCCAATATGTCAGACTGGCCAGAATGGTCTCTGATATGGAAGAATTCCATAATGAATGTGATACAATGATGAACATGTTCCTAAGGAAGAGGTTACCCTGAGACCTTTATTGTGGATATTATTAATGAGGTAAAAAAATAAGAGGATGAGTGGATATTTTACCTCCTTGTTGAGTCAGGGTAATAGTGACAATGAGGAAAACTGGAGGAAACAAAAGATAGACTTTGGACGTGTCCTCTCACTTACTTACATACCCAATTTCAATGAAATCAGGAATGTGGTTTATAAATGCTGGAAAGTTTTTGGAATTGATAGAGGTACAAGAAAGACTAGGTACTAAGCCTATTATAGTATATAAAAAGGACATTTCACTTAAAGGGTTGCTTGAGAGAAATCAACAAGGCTTGAGGGAGGGGGCACATTCAAATGCAGTAGATGTTCCCAATGCCCCTACGTTATGGAAACTGATAAGATAAAGCTTAAGAATTTTGGTTATTTAACAAACAACAAGAAAATGTATTGTTATAGTAAGGGAGTATTCTACATTGCAGTTTGCAAAATATGTGAAAACTACTATGTGGGGAAGACAAAAAATGCACTCGGGCTTAGAATTTATCAACACTTGTATGACATTAAACAGATGAATACTAATAATGCATTATACAAGCACATAATCAACCAGCCAAACCACACCTTTAGATTCTTTACATTAGAACAAGCTGATCTTGGTCCTCGGGGAGGTCCCATGGATGACTGTTTAGAATTTATTGAATTGAAATGGCAGATCAAGTTAAATGCCTACCATCCTCCAGGACTGAACAATAGAATTTCCATGGCTTTGGTTCTGAAATTAAAATCTCTGTTTATGCTATGATAGGTTCATTACATACTGTAACCAATTTTACATATATTTTGTCTCTATTAGTTACCCTTTGTAATGATTTTTATTAGACATGATCATATTCTCTCCTATAAGTATAGATATTATGGAAATGTTTACATTATTTGCTTGGACTGCCTTGTTATGAAAGTTTTTATCTTTAATCAATTTTTTAGGAAGTGATGTAAAATTAGTCAGTTGGTTGATTGGCTAGTACTAGTATTTAAACCTGGTTAACCAGCATTCTTGTATTCTGATGTCATATATTTGACGAAAGTGCTTAATCTATCGGACTGCTAGTATTTTGATTTTGTACTAGAGAGTTTTAATACCGGAGAGTGTGTTTAGTACTGTTGGATTGTTGGAAGTACGTGCTGTCATTTTTGTGAGGTTCGCTACTAGTGTGTGGTTCCAGCATGTGTATACTGTGTTGGGACATTCTATAAAGCTTTTTTGGATACATTACGGTCTCGTCTGTTTTTGTAGCACCTTACGCCTGTATTTTACTTGGTCTGTGCTTGGTTGGACTATTGGTTCGTAGTTTGTCATTATGGACGTAAGTGGTCAGCTGTTCAACACAGATGGTGCCGATCTACAGACTGTACTCAGGTCCGTATTTGCTTTAACTCAAACAGTGGCTGAATTATCGAATAAAGTGGACAAAATCATTAATGATATTAGGGGCTCTAATCAATGAGCTCCCATTAATACACAATCCACTTTATGCTTTACTATTCCTCCCAGGCAGGGAACTGGTTGCCACGACGACACCGGTGAGGGAGGGACTAATTCCAATCCCGTTGACAGCTCTAGTTCGCAGATGCATTTGCGTGAGCCGCGGCATGACGAAAACCCCAACATCTCAGTGGAGCATTGGTTAAAGACAGGTTTTGTACTTAATTGTGCGAGAGAAACTATGGGTGCGAACCAGGGAACACTAGACCAACAGTTATTTTCTTTTAGAGGTTTACTTTTTAAATATTATATCTACTTGAATGTATCAAAAGGGAACAAATCCCTAAGGGACTACGTACGTGGAAATATCCAACTGGTTTACAGAAGGACTCGCACCTACATAAAGAACTGTTACAGTTCTTCAACAGACAAGGTTGTGAACTATTACATATATTAATAACAGATAACAGAAAAATGTATTTATTACTTAGAGAAATCAATCAGTTGGATATTTGTATAAAAAATGATTTATTTAATGCAAAAAGAAATTATTTCAATGCTGTTTTTCATGCTGTTCATACTGAACTGGGTGAGCTTAAGAATAGGAAAGAGAGAAAGTTATTAAGAGACAAACTCGAATATGAAGAGAGTAAGGCATATACAGATCCACCAAGGGGGCAATATGGTCAAAGTAGAGATAATAGTGATGTGCAGATATTAAGCTATGGCAGTGAAGTGCATGACAATGATAATATAGGCTCTGAATCCCCTTTAGAACAGGCCCCTTTACAGAGGTCAGAGAGGCTAATGAACCAGAGACAGATGAGGCAGAATCATTACAATTATAGGAACAATTCCCGAACTGCCTCACGGAAGGGGACATGGGGAGTGTATCGGAGATAAATAGCCCCGGAGACCTAAATAATGGAACATGTACCATTGTATTGAATACCATAGGAGACTTTAGTATATACAACTATAGTCAGCTAGTTATTAATAGTGAATGGGCCGACCTGCAATCAAAGGGTATGAATTTTGTACCAACAAGAAAAGGATGTGTGGTTGATTCCATTTTACAGTTAAAACTCTTTACTAGGAAGCTAAACCTGGCATTATTCTTTAATGACTCTAATGTTATGACTAACTGTTTGAGTCTTAGGAGGCCAAGCACCTTTTAACCCCCCTAATCACCCATTAGTACAACTCTTTGAAGGACTGTCTGAGGCTGATATCAGGAAATTATTAGATAAAAGGAACAACTATACTAGCATGGAAAATTTCAGTATTGGAGAGCTAGGCATTTTAAAAGAAATTGCCCATCAACACAATGTTAGATTTATGAAACCAGATAAGGGTGGGGGCATTGTCATGATGAACACTGACGATTATAATAGTAAAATGCTCAAATTACTCTACAGTGAAGTATATTCTGAGGTATCACGTAATGAATTGAACCTAGCGTATCATAATATAGATTTGGAATTGGAACAACTACTCCTAAATGGTCAAATTACCTTAGAGACCCATGATTACCTAGTGACTGAACATCCTAGAATACCAACCATATTTGGAGTGCCAAAAATTCATAAATCTATTTCTAACCCACCCCTACGGCCCATTGTAGATGCAAAGGCCTCAAAAACCTTCAGTATAGGTAAATTCATTGACAACAAAGTGAAAAATGTTCTTAGTAGTCGTAGTACTATAATAAGGGACTCATGGGACTTTCTTAGAAAAGTTGATCAGAGTATATATGATAAGAGCCTTATCCTGGCCACTATTGATGTGTATGACCTTTTTTCAGTCATTCTACATCAGTTGGGCCTGGAATGGTTCTATGATTATTTATGTATTAACACCACCTTCAATCATGAGACCATTCTTACAATTTGGACATGTATGGAAATTGTACTGGAAAACAATTTTCTCACCTTTGATGGACATTTGTTCAGGCAAAGACAAGGTGTTGCAATGGGTGCGTGCTGTGCCCCAATATTTGCGAATGTGGTACTAGCACAGTGGGAGGATTTATTTGTATTTAATTCAGAATACAGGACTTCATGGGTATTGTATGGGCGATACCTAGATGCTATTGTCCTGTTTTGGAATGGCACTGAACAAGACCTGAATAGTTTTTTTTCTTGTATTAATGGTACTACCAGCTTTCTGAAATTTACTATGAAAAAAGAGTTAGACTATGTTAATTACTTGGACGTAACTATTAGGAAGGACTAATAATCCAAATGTAATGGAATGGATGAAGACCAGGAAGCTTAAATATTCAAAGTTTTATTCCACAACAGTCACGATCAGAAGTTAAACCACATAACAGCAAAGGAAAGGCCACAGCATAAACGCTATTATTCCAACTGCGTTTTCGTTTATATCCCAACACTTCATCAGATGTACTTTATTAGACTAATCCATCTGCTATTTATACCCCATTTAATGAATCAATTAAAAAATTCCCTCCAAATTCTTAATAGATTAAAACTTTTAAAAAAACATCTTCCAAATTAACTGACTGTCTTTGTTATTATGGACACATTTTAATATGTATAAAACAATTCTGGAAATTCTAGACTCAAAATAAATTCAGAAATAATATGTGGCATTATGTAAATACAATGCATTTATAGTATATATTCAAAATAAAAAAACTGTATAAAATTTCAGTTGCTTAAATCATGAACAGACGAAAATAGCCTGTACTTGTCTGCCATCTAGTGGCTATTTGTCAATATTGCTACTGAGTGTTAGTTTTTCTAAAAAATGTAACCATAGTAATACACAACTTTAATAAATTAATTCCTGCTATTTCATAATTATTATATAGCTAATTCTATTAAGAATTTGGAGGGAATTTTTTAATTGTTCATTAGTCTATAAAGACAGCTTACGGAGCTTATCAATTTACTCACTCCTGTAGCCTCCATGCTGCTTACAGCACAAGGAAGGAGGGAGACAGTTTCTCCGCAAAGAACCTAATAGTCAGAACTAACGAGGAGTTTGAATAATGGTAATGGCGAAATGGAGCTTATGGGCGCGAAAGATGACGCCGGCTGCAATAGAGAGAGGGTTAGAGGTAGCTTTAACCCTGCCAGCACGCCAAATATATTGAAAGAGACTTCCAGCGTGGAGGCAAACGGAACGAGAGATAAGCGAGACAAGAGACCACTTCGTGTTGCAAATGGGAAAGGTACTGTTAACAATTTCCAAGAACTAAATGACTGGTTATTTCACAAATTTGATTTTAAAGACAGTAAAAGTGCTCCTAAAGTGCAAAGTTGTAACAGCACTTACAAGGACAATATTAACATGTTATACAGACTAATGAACAAGCATAGAATTTTGAATGTTGAAAATGCATATTTAACTGAATGTATAGCTAAAGAGATTGTACCTAAGGGGTTAAGAATTTATAAATTCCCCAACAATGTTATTACTGATTCTGAGTTTCATAAAGAATTGTTGGAGATTTTTAATAAATGTGGAATTGAAATGTTAAAATTAATGGTGAAAGAAAACACTAGACTACAAGAGGAATTGTATATAGAGATAGAAATACTGGACAAGAGTATTAGGAAAGACCTGCTTTTCTCTATTTAAGAAGAAAGAAATAAGTATTTTAATGTTAGAGAAGACATAGATAGTAATATGGATGAACTAATAAAGAGAAAGATTAAAAAAATGGATCGTGATATATATGAATATCAAAATAACTTGAGTTATCCGATCCCATCCAATAGGAGAAATCAGAAAGATAATTTTTATAAAGAGAATAATAAGTTAATTGGGGAACAAGTTGATGAATTTTGTCCATATGATGCAGAACATGAGTATGAAGAAGAATTTCCTCCCTTGAGGAGGTCTGAAAGAATTATGAACAAACAGCTTGATAAAGAAAGAAATTTTTATGTGAGGGGGGGGGAGGGGAAGTATTAACGGAAGTTAATAACCTCTTAAAATCCCCACCCCCACCCTGTTCAGATATTATAATACATGAACATAACAAATGGACATACAATAATTTTAATATTTATAACTACAGCTCCTTAATATTAGAAAAAGACCACTTTAACCTACTTTCTAAAGGTTTAAAATTTATACCATATATTAGAGGGAATATTACTAAGTCTTTAATGGACATTAAAGTGTTCTTAAGAAAAATAAATTTACACTTTATGTTCTCCAACCCTATAAATAGGACAGATATGGTGTTAAGAAGGAAATCCATTTACAACCCACCGATGCACCCCCAGTTAAAATGTTTTGAAAAACTGATAGAGAAAGAAATCAGAAAGGAAGAATTAAACACCATAAAATACCCAAACAATATGGGGAAAAATGAGAAGAGATTGTTGTATGAAATGAAAAATGACTCTAATTTAAGAATTATGAAGCCTGACAAAGGGGGAGGAGTTGTTATAATGGATAAGGTAGAATATGACAGCAGAATGTATAAGATCCTATGGAATGACACCAAGTATGAAATAGTATCTAAAAATGAAATAAATATTGCATATAATAGAATAGACATGAATTTAAAAGATATGCTGTATGAAGGGTCTATTGATCAAGATATGTATAACTTTTTGAAGGTAGAAAAACCAAAAATCCCTCTAATATTTGGTATACCTAAAACCCATAAAAACGAAATAGATCCACCTTTAAGACCCATTGTTTCGGCAGATGGCTCTAAAACACATACTTTAGCCAAGTTTGTCGACAACAAGACCAAAAGATTATGGATAGATAGGCAACAAATCTTGAAAGATTCATGGGATTTATTGAAAGTCATTTCTGATATAGCTGATATAGATAATATTATTTTTGTTACTATAGATGTAATGGATCTATTTTCCTCTATTCCCTATAAGGAGGGTATTGAGTTCTATGAAGAAATTATATACGAAGACCATAGTTTGACAAATAATGATAAGCAGGCATCTGTCTGGTTAATGGATATGGTGCTGCAAAACAATTTTTTGTTCTTTAATGGCGAATTTTACAAGCAAACACAAGGTGTGGCTATGGGTGCGGCATGTGCCCCCACTTTTGCTAATTTGGTAATGGCAAAGTGGGAGGAAAAATATGTGTTGGAATGTGCATTTAGTAAATGGTGGGTGCTATACCGTAGATTTCTTGATGACATAGTCCTTTTTTAGACAGGAAGTGGAGAGAAATTAAATGAATTTTTAGAATATTTGAATCACACTACAAACTTCCTGAAATTCACTTGGACAATTTCTAATACTTCTTTAAAGTACTTGGACGTGGAACTTTATAAGAAAGGTAGTACTTTAGAAACCAAAGTGTATAGGAAACCCACTTATTGTAATACTTATTTGCACTATAACAGTGCACACCCTACACATTGTAAGAGGAACATTATTAAAGGCCAGTTTGTGAGGGGTAGCAGGATGACCAGCAATGAAGAAGATTTTATGAGAGAATGTGATACACTAGGGAATATGTTTAGAGACCGAGGAGAAAAACTTATCAAAGAAATTAGACAAGAAGTTGTAAAAGGAAGAGAAACTAGATTCGCACCTATAGTGAGAGGAGTGGAATTGGTTAACACTTCTAACATAAGTAAGACTATAGATAAAGAACAAGAAAATTACAACCTAGCTCTTACCTTAGAATATAATGGTGTTAATAACAATAAAAAACAATTTTTTCATAGAGAATGGAATAGATTCATTAATTTAACTGACATAGAGAAAGCAGAAAACATTCCAGCTAAAGTAGTATATAAAAATGCACATAGCCTAAGAAATATTTTGGAAAACAAGAAATTTAATAATTTGAATGATAAAAAGAAAAAAGGTACATACAAGTGTGGCAGATGTGCACAATGCCCATATATATTAAATGGGAATAGTATAAATATAATGAGTAGGAATAGAATAATAACAAATGAAGAGTATTACTATAATTGTGAGTCTATGGGCTTAATATACTTAGCGTTTTGTAAAATTTGTTATTCATTCTATATAGGGAAAACAGAAAGGAAGCTTAAAAGGAGAATCTATGAACATCTTAATGATGTCAAAAATTGTAAGGAGACTAATGCCCTTTATAGACATACTAAGGAATGCCCGGAAGCAAGTTTCGTATTCACAGTTATTGAACATACTGAAAAAGATATAAGAGGTGGGCTTTGGGAGGAGAAGATGGAATATAGGGAGCTCTGGTGGCAAATCACACTAGAGTCCTATAACCCACCGGGTTTGAATGAATATACAAGTATATTACCCATTTTAAAGTTAAGGGCAGTTAAATTGTAATATATGCTTGAATGTATTTAATAAACTTGTGTCTAGTGTAATACTTTATATCTATTTTATTATTTATATAATTTTTACCCCTTTAAAGATTTTAAATAATATTTATTCATAAATAAATTTTAACTCCTGTGGGTTTTAGCTATATAATAATTATGAAATAGCAGGAATTAATTTATTAAAGTTGTGTATTACTATGGTTACATTTTTTAGAAAAACTAACACTCAGTAGCAATATTGACAAATAGCCACTAGATGGCAGACAAGTACAGGCTATTTTCGTCTGTTCATGATTTAAGCAACTGAAATTTTATACAGTTTTTTTATTTTGAATATATACTATAAATGCATTGTATTTACATAATGCCACATATTATTTCTGAATTTATTTTGAGTCTAGAATTTCCAGAATTGTTTTATACATATTAAAATGTGTCCATAATAACAAAGACAGTCAGTTAATTTGGAAGATGTTTTTTTAAAAGTTTTAATCTATTAAGAATTTGGAGGGAATTTTTTAATTGATTCATTAAATGGGGTATAAATAGCAGATGGATTAGTCTAATAAAGTACATCTGATGAAGTGTTGGGATATAAACGAAAACGCAGTTGGAATAATAGCGTTTATGCTGTGGCCTTTCCTTTGCTGTTATGTGGTTTAACTTCTGATCGTGACTGTTGTGGAATAAAACGTTGAATATTTAAGCTTCCTGGTCTTCATCCATTCCATTACATTTGGATTATTGGTTTGTTTCACCCTGCTTTTTGTGGTTATTAGGAAGGACTATGTCAATAGTTGTTTTACGTCCCAGTTATATAGACAACCTACCTATTCGAATACTTTATTACATTTCACTAGTGGGCACCCATTGCATCAAAAGAAAGCCCTTGTAAAAGGCCAATATGTCAGACTAGCCAGAATGGTCTCTGATATGGAAGAATTCCATAATGAATGTGATACAATGATGAACATGTTCCTAAGGAGAGGTTACCCTGAGACCTTTATTGTGGATATTATTAATGAGGTAAAAAAATAAGAGGATGAGTGGATATTTTACCTCCTTGTTGAGTCAGGGTAATAGTGACAATGAGGAAAACAGGAGGAAACAAAACATAGACTTTGGACGTGTCCTCTCACTTACTTGCACACCCAATTTCAATGAAATCAGGAATGTGGTTTATAAATACTGGAAAGTTTTTGGAATTGATGAGGTACAAGAAAGACTTTGTACTAAGCCTATTACAGTATATAAAAAGGACATTTCACTTAAAAGGTTGCTTGAGAGAAGTCAACAAGGCTTGAGGGAGGGGGGCACATTCAAATGTGGTAGATGTTCCCAATGACCCTACATTATGGACACTGATAAGATAAAACTTAAGAATTTTGGTTAATTAACAAGTAAGAAAATGTATTGTTAAGTAAGGGAGTGGTCTACATTGCAGTTTGTAAAATATGTGAAAACTACTATGTGGGGAAAACAAAAAATGCGCTCAGGCTTAGAATTTATCAACACTTGTATGACATTAAACAGATGAATACTAATAATGCATTATACAAGCACATAATCAACCAGCCAAACCACACCTTTAGATTCTTTATATTAGAACAAGCTGATCTGGGTCCCCAGGGAGGTCCCATGGATGACTATTTAGAATATATTGAATTGAAATGGCAGATCAAGTTAAATGCCTACCACCCTCCAGGACTGAACGATAGAATTTCTATGGCTTCTGTTCTGAAATTAAAATCTATGTTTATGCTATGATAGGTTCATTACATACTGTAACCAATTTTACAACATCTATTTTGTCTCCATTAGTTACCCTGTGTAGTGATTTTTATTAGACATGATCATATTCTCGTTTATAAGTGTAGATATTATGGAAATGTTTACATTGTTTGCTTGGACTGCCTTGTTATGAAAGTTTTTATCTTTCATCAATTTTTTAGGAAGTGATGTAAAACTAGTCAGTTGGTTGATTGGCTAGTACTAGTATTTAAACCTGGTTAACCAGCATTCTTACATTCTGATGAAGTCATATATTTGACAAAAGCGCTTAATCTATCGGACTGCTGGCATTTTGGTTTTGTACTAGAGAGTTTTAATACCAGAGAGTGTGTTTAGTACTGTTGGATTGTTGGAAGTACGTGCTGTCATTTTTGTGAGGTTCGCTACTAGTGTGTGGTTCCAGCATGTGTATACTGTGTTTGGACATTCTATAAAGATTTTTTGGATACATTACGGTGTCATCTGTTTTTGCAGCACCTTACGCCTGTATTTTACTTGGTCTGTGCTTGGTTGGACTATTGGTTTGTAGCTGGTTTGTTTAAAGATATTTAAGCTCTTAGCGTACTTGCATATGTATTTGGTGACACTGTATGGGCCACTCCAGTAGCCTTAGTCTTGTTCACACTTACCATTTGAATAATAGTAACATTACACAGTAGGATTGGACACCCTTTGGTAAGGGCCTTATAGTAGCTGATAAGTAAGCGTGGCTGGTGGCAGCTGGTACTACTTAGTCTGGGCAGAAGGGGGCATAGCTAGTAAACCTGTGCCAGCCTTTCCCAGGTGTGTGTATTTGTATATCAGTCAAATCTGTGTGTGTGTGTCAGCTACTTGGGCAGGGACACAAAGCACTGGTTGGACAGAGAGGGTGCAGGAGGTCTTAGCTTGGCCACTTGACTGAGATCTTAACCCGATAGCTCTGCCAGTGGGGAGTCTTACTAGGGATCTGGAGAAAGAGGCAGATACCAGTCCCAGACTGACTGTGATCTCTGTGTGCTCTTAAGGGAAATTGTACTTTACTGTGTGTGTACTTGTCATCCTCCCAATGTTTATGTCCCTCACTGGTGCTAGTGGTGAGGATTGAGGCTCCTTGATTACTGCACCAGTGCAAGGGTGTCACACTTGGATATAGAGGATTATTTCCAGAGATGATATGATGCCCTTTTTCCCTTCCTCCTCTAATTTCAAGAAAAATCTCCAATGTTTCACCAAATCAGAGAGAACAAGCAGCAATTCAAATTCAAAAGCTGCTAGAAAAGAGTTGTCCAAGAGGTCCCACCAGACCAGATAGAATCTGGTGCTTACTCAAGATCCTTTTTAGTTCCAAAGAAAACAGGACTGGAGACCAATTTTGGATCTCATCAACTTTTAGCAAGTCAGTTCGAAGTACCAAATTTTGTATGGTCACTGTTCTTCCTTTTCTGGGCAAGGACGACTGGATGTGCTTGATAGATCTTCAGGATGCATACTATCACATAAAGATGAATAGACGGTGCTGAAGGGTACTTGTGCTTCTGCCTGGGAGTCCGTCATTACCAATTCAAAGCTCGGCTCTTTGGTCCCACCACAGCCCTAAGGGTGTTCATCAAATGTTTGGCAGTAGTATTAGCTCACATCAGACTGCAAGGATTCCAGGTGTTTCCGTATCTAGACAACTGAGTCATTACTGCTCTGACCAGGAATCAGCTGAGAAGGGCAAGAGATCAGGTTCTCCAGACATGTTCTCATCTGGGGATAACCATTAACTATAACAAGTCTCAGTTGTAACCAACTCAGAATTTGGAATTCATAGGAACACTGTTCAATACAAATCTAATGATAGGTTCAGTGCCTCCCTGAAGGGTTCAAACTGTAAGATCACAAGTCAAAAAAATATTCTGCAGTACCAAAATTTCAGCCCGCTTGGTCCTTCAAGCTCTATCGTCAGTGGCAATAATGCTAGTACCTTTAGCTAGATTTTACATGAGAATTCTCCAGTGGATGCTAGCAGCACAGTGGTCGATATTTTCCCAACCCATGTCAACTCTGATATGAATCAGTCACACATGCAAAATAATTCTCAGATGGTGGATGGATGTCAGATCAGGCTCCACAAGGCTTCCTGTTCATTCCCCATCAACCCAAGGCCATAATGACGCTTCCCATTTGCAGTGGGGGGGGGGCATTTAATGGAGAAAACAGTCTAAGGCAGTTGGTCCCCGAAAGAGGCCAATTTGCATATCAGTGTCCTAGAGATGAGGGCAGTGCTTTTAGCACTGCAGGCCTTACAAGATGCTCTCCCTTTGGGGCCAATTGCAATTCAGACAAACAGTATGTCAGTAGTTTGGTACATCAACAAGCAAGGAGGGACCAGATCATACCCTTTGTGTCGAGAAGCACTGAGACAGTGGGCGATCTCATCCAACTGCTTTCCCAGCAATGCACATTCCGAGGAAGTCCTGTGTGTGCAGACAAACTGAGCAGTTGTATTTTTCTAACTCACAAGTGGTCTCTCAACAAGAACATGACAGAAAATTATTTTCTGTCAATGGGCCCAGTCTTGCTGTGATTTTTTGCTTCTCGCTAAACAACAAATGCAGCAGCTACTTTGCCCTAATCCCCCCAGAGGGGGAAATCACCAAGCGATGCTCTATTTTGCGATTGGCCCCCCTGGCGTACTGTATGCATATCCAGATCTACTATATGCATATCCATCAATCCCACTAATTCCAAAATTCCTACAGAAACCTGCCGTGTTAAAGAGCCAAGTCATCCTCATTGCACCTTACTGGCCTCAACAGATTTGGTTTCCCTTCCTTTGGCCTCATTTACTTCACCAACCTTGGATTCTGTATCCATTTCCAGATCTCCTGTTTCACACAGCCGGCATGATCCACCCAGACATCAAACCTCAGGCTGTGACAGCTTGGCTTCTCCAGTTCCATTAATAGTCAGACAACTTGTGCTGTCTTCACCAGTCCAAAATATACTTTTATCTTCCCGTAAACCTTCTACATCTAAGCTTTATTCCAGTTAATGGAAAAGGTTTGTGTACTGGGCACATCAAAACAATGTTGATCCCTTTTTAGCTCCGATGCAGAGCATCCTTGAATTTTTGGCCCTACTTTTTAAAGAAGAAGCTAGGTCCTGAACAGTTGAGGTTCAGTAGTAGTAGTAGTAGCAGTAGTATCAAATTTTCACATATGATTTGACAGTTCTCCCTGTTATAAGCTCTGCAAAGCTTTTTTGCAAAGCAGTCTTTTAAGACCTTTCTAAAGACCCTACTCCCCCATGGGACCTAAATCTGGTACTGCAGGCGGTTACTCATTCCACCTTCGAACCAGCAGCTAAGTGTGACCTTAAATATCTTTCTTGAAAGACAATATTTCTAGTAGGTATTACTTCTGCCAAATGAATTTGAGATTCAAGCCTCGTCTTCAAAACCTCCATATTTGATATTTCACAAGGATATTTGCACTGCGAACCAGTGCATCCTTTCTTCCTAAATTGGTGTCTTGAGTCTAATATCAAACAGTCCATTAGTTTGACAGAATTCTTTCCTAATTTTGCTAACAAAAGTGAATGTCTTACACTTATCGAATGTTCAGAGACAATTATGTTTTTACCTACATAGAGCAAAAGACAGTAGAAAAACTGACCAATTGTTTCATTTGCAGAAGGAAAATTAGGAAAGCCAGTTGCCAATGTAACGTTAGCCAGATGGCTAACTGACTATATTGGGTGTTACTTTACCAAAACTGTTACGGGGCCATTCAGCTGAATTCATAGCAACTTCCTCAGTTTTCCAGTCTATAGAGCACTCATGGGTGACATATGTGCTGCAGCAACTTGGGCTACTCCCCATACTTTTGTTACTCATTCTATTTTGGATCTGGTCTCCAAAGGTAGAGCATCATTTGTTTCAATGGTGCTCAGGAATATTCTTCTGCGAGTCCACCCAGGATCTTAAGATGGAATCTGACAAATAATTTTCATTCTTCAACTCCCCATCCACCAACCCCCATCCTTTGAAGACTCCTGGAAGATATCACTGTCCTTTATCTTGAGCTCCAGATATAGTTGTCTCCTTATTTAACTATATTTATTTCTACTAAAAATCAACAAAAAAGATCTGAGGTACTTGGGGTTGGTGCATTATGGGTAAGGGAGAAGCCAGAGAGTTTTTGGTTGCCATGAGTTTTAGCTGTGGTTGAGTCGGATCCAATGAATCTGATCTGAACCCATTAGTTGAGGAAGAATGAAAATGGGCAACACAGATGGAACATTATGGTGAGTACATAACCTTTATTTAAGCTTTGGTATACAAGATCACAAGATGTAGGAAAGAGGAATACTGTGTGAACAAAGAGAATGTATTTATGGAAGAGCTCAGCTTCCTACACTTGAGATATACCCATATCTTGAGTAAGGATGAAGAGGAAAGTATGGAAACTTTGATGGAAACTGTACTTGGCTGAAAAACGTCCTCATCCATTAAGGGAAATATCATCTTTATCCCAATTATTGCTAGTAGTAGCAGAGGTTGAGCTAAGTGCAGCACTTTCCAGCAGAGGTCATGCCAGTAACAGATTTGGTATCCTTGAAGTAATTCTGAGATGTAGGATTAGTACAGAGGTTTGGAATTACAGGTAGACTTCAGTCGACTGGGAATATAAAGGAGTAGTGCTAGAAACTGGGAACAGCAGCAGCAGAATTGTAGACGACATTAAGGAGAGTTTGCAGAGGGGAATGAAGTCCCATATCAGGAGAACATAAAATGTAAGGAGCATAAACTACAAGGCTGACTAAACAGATGTAAGATGGGTTATCGTTAAAAATAAGGTGCCTTATAAGGAAAGTGAAGAAGAAAGAGTAAAGAAAGTCGAACAGAAAAGATTATGCAGCAGGCCAGAAGGAGAATGTCTGGGGGAGGTGTTGGACCAAGGAAAGGTTCTGGTTCCTTTAGGGACTCTTGAGAGGAATCAGCAGAAAATTCCTTTATTGAAAGACTTTATCCATATCACCTGGAAAATAACTCAGAGGAATAAGTTCTGTGTGGCAGGCTGATGAAGTTTCTGAATGATGCTTTTGTGTATCATGTTTGACAACATGACATTGTATATTGATGGTTTTGTTAGGGGAATTTAAACAACAATTCTGTAAATTCTTGGATAGTTAAGAAGAATCTTGTGGACATGGTGTATCTGGACTTGAGCCGGTATTTTAGCACTGAACTTCAAATGACAATGACTTCATCAGAACTAAAAAACAGTCGTGATAGTCATTAAATAGCATAATATTACATTTGATTGGCTAAAAAGTTGATAGTAATAGATTTTTAAAGAGACAGTTGATGAAAACAATTCTTATTGAAATTAAATGTATACTAAAACGTAAACCAACAAAGTAAATAGAATTTTAAAAATAAAAAATATTTTTGAAACTTCACTTTATGTGAATAAATTCTTGATAGGGCCCTCTAAATATATAATCAAACAGTATCAAAATGTTGTAAATAAATATTTTTAAATATAGTTTTTTGATACAAAGCACAGTGTTCGTACCCTCACTACTTAATTATTCCTCTATCCTTAAGGGCTGGAGTAATAGAGCCAGTATAATTTAAACCAGGGGGGAAGTTGACAGCAAACCTAAGTTGCCATAAAAGTTCCTTCTTACAAAGCTGTTTTATCCAGTCTCCACCCCTAGGCTGAATGTGTACACTGTCCAGGATGCCGAATTTAAAACCATGAAAGTTCTTACACTCCAAGCAGTGCCTAAACAGTGCATTAGTTTCTTTTTATTCTTTAATTCATACATATGCTCATAAATTCTCCATTTTAGGGCTCTTTGTCTTTCCGACATAAAATCCTGGACTGGCATCACATAGTGCCGAATAAACTATCCTTTGAGTGTTGCAACTACCATGTCTGAATTTTATATAAGTTTTCATTTTATCACTCAACACCACACTGGATTCCCTAAAAGTATACCCACACTGTGGACAACAGCCACAACTTTTAGTGCCAATTCCAGTATTATGATCACTATGCATGGTGGGATTTTCTACTAGTTCTTTTAAATTCATCCCTACCTTAGTAATAAATAAAGGCTGGTCACACACAGCATGGTATAGTTCCTGATTAGTCCTAGAAATACTCCAATTTCTTTGTAGAATATTTTTAATGTCCTTGGTTCGGACACTATATTGAACTGTACAAGCTTGTTTATAGTTGACTGGTATAGAGGGAGAAACCTTTTTACCAAGATGGGCCTGTAGTGAAGCCCCTGCCCCTAAAAGTGGTTTGTACTTCTTACCCCACTCATAGTATACCTCGTCTAGAATAGACTCAACCATGTCCTTAGGGGGTACCCCCTTTCAATAAACATATCCCTTAACAACACAAATTCATTTCTAACATCATCCAAATCAGAGGTAATACGTGCAATACATATGGCTTGCCCCTTAATGATATTTTTCTTTTGCGAGAATGGATGATGACTAGAAAAATGTAAATAGGAGTTACAAAAAGAACTTTTTCGAAACACCCTAGACTTAAAACCGTGTAAGGTATGTGAAATTATAGTATCTAAATAAGGTATCTCTTTATCTTCATAAGAAAATGTAAATTTTAAAAAGGGAGCAGTGTTACATATTCTATAAACATGGGGATTTTTTTCCTTTTCCCCTTTCCATAAAATAAAAATATCATCCAGGAATCTATTATATAGTAATATATGATTAGTCCATCAAGTACTATTAAATATATATTGAAGCTCCCAGCCCAGAAGTACTATATTTGCATATACCGGAGCACACACCACTCTCATGGCCACTCCAGTAACCTGCTGGTAGTATTGACCTTCAAAATATATATAGTTGTCCAGTGTGATGGCCATCAATTCACATATTAGAGTAACCTCATCATGTGTCAAAATAGAGTCAAGAAATAAGATTTCTTCAAAATATTCCATACCTTCCTGTCTAGGAATACAAGTAAATAAATTCTTGACATCTATAATCAAAAAGACTAAATCCGAGCTCCAAATCCTGTCCTGACTAAGATGACCTAAAAATTCCCAAGAGTCCTTTACAAGGTGTGGGACTTCTTCCACAGTATGTTTAACTTTACTCTCAACAAAAATAGAACAATTTAGTCTTCAACCCTCTAGCTGAAACTATGGGTCTGAAGGGTGGTGTACACACACTCTTGTGTACTTTGGGTATACCAAATATAACAGGAAACTTTGGGTGTAAATTGATTAGCAAATCATACACATCTTGGTCAATACACTGGTCCAATAAATATTCCACCAGAAAGCTGTCTATGCGTTGGTAGGCAATATGTATCTGATTTTTAGATACGTGAAGATAATTACTTTCATTAAATAATAGTTCCTGCATACTATTAATGTAGTAATTAGAATTAAATATAACAATGTTCCCTCCCTTGCCTGGGGTCATAATTCGAACAGACCTATCTCCCCTGATTTGATTTAACAATATTTTTTTTCTTTCTGATTTAAATTTGAAAAAAATCTTTTGTGACCAGCCCATAGACAATATATATCTTCCTTAACAGCTTTTTCATAAATGTAGATCAGTGGGTGGAGGGGTGGGTTAAAAATACTGTTTTTCTTAAGGCCACCCTTGTAAGTTTTCAACTCATCCTTTTTTGAAAAAATAACCTGAAAATTAAATTTCCTAGTATACAAATGGATATCTAAAAGCCAGTCAGCAATATCAGGGATTTTAGCAGGTACATATTTAAAATCTTTGGCAAAAAGGGAAAAATATTCCTCGGTAATAGTTCTATCAGTGTAATTATAAATATTGAACCCCTGAAAAGTTTGCATAATATGCTGTTCTTCCACAGTTTGCAGTGGAATCAATATCTGTTCTTGCCCCTCCCCCTGTAGGAATAACCCTTGGGATGCTGAATCACATGGCTGTATGGATAATTTCTGTTCGGTATTCTTTCCGAGTGACATAGAGGGGGGAAATCCTCATCAGTCAAACCTTGTTGTACATCACCATAATTAGTCATAATTAATAATAGTAACATCTTCTTGTATTTCTTCCTCATTGTCAACTGAAGAGGTAATATCCCTTTTAAAATATAATTTATTAATAGGATACGCTTCTCTTAAGTGGTACTGCTTGATGTCCCTATCCAATTTTCTACTGTTTTTATGAAACACTGTATTACATTTCTTCTCAACCCTATCTATAACTTTGTGGTACAGTTCTTCATATTGACAAAAAAGCAGGTTGCCCAATATCTGCTTATTCAATTCTGACAATTCCTTTTGAAGTTGGCCCTGCATTTTTTCTTGTTAAAATAACACTTTATTAAATAATTCAAAACCCCACTTATCAAACAAAGTAATAAAATCATCCACAGTGTTAGTATAATAATAAAGACCAATCGAAAATTTGAAAACACAAAGTCCCTGCGGAACCACTTTAACTCTAATACATTCCTTAAAATACAAAGTCTCAAGTTGTAACGTCTTGTACTTGTATAACTATTTTTCAAAAGAAAAAATCATATCTTTTAAGGAATTGTACTGAATATTGTCTGGACCATGAGTATCATGCCCAATACTAGTTGACCCATTAGAAAACATAGTTTTTTTTATATTAAAGAATCAAATCTAGAATTAGCACCACCGGCTCAAAAAAATTGTCTTTGTATGAACAGTATTGCTCTCCGATAAAGACAGAGATAAAAGACTATTAGTTTGTGTCCTCCCTTTAGGACAACAGTTTACAGTACCTTTGGTCAAAAGCCCGGCCCCGTTTTTTCTTCCATCAGTAGTGTTACTGTGGTGGATTTGTGCCATAACCATAAAGTAAGGGCACTTTCCTGTCCCATGAGGCCCGGAACGGGTCTACACGCTATGGTTACCATTGCCAAGGCAATCAGAAGCCATTGGAATGGTATCAGGACAAGCTGAATTGCTACGAATCACTTGAGTAGTTCTATGTAGTGTGAGCATTTCAATAAGTTGAGTAAGCTCACCTTTGAGAAACTGGATATCCTGTTTAAGCTCTTGAAATTCTGCTGCCTGCCCCAGGGAGGATTCCTGGGACAGTAAGGCCTGCGTAGATGCTAACACATGTTCAGGAGTAGCAGGGGAATCCATGCTTGCCAGGAACAAAGTTATCACCCAATAAATCCAGCAATAGTTCCAGGATGCGAGAGAAACACTAGTAACCAAGAAACACGCACCCAGTGACTGTCATGACCCCACTTTTAATAAAAAAAAAAAAAAAACAAGCACGATACATTGTTAAGCGCTTTCATCAAAAGGCAATGACTTCATCAGAACTAAAACAATTGGGATCGTCATTAAATAGCATATTACATTTGATTGGCTAAAAAGTTAATAGTAATACATTTTTAAAGAGACAGAAATAAAATACATACTAAAACGTAAACCAAGAAAGTAAATAGAATGTTAAAAATAAAAAAATATTTTTGAAACTTCACTTTGTGAATAAATTCTTGATAGGAATGTAATGTTATGCTATTTAATGACGACTCCAATTGTTGTTATCAGTTGTGTAAAGTAAATATATATATTTCATAGATAAAGTAAGTATTTATTTGTAGGTATTTCTTTGGTATTTGAACATATTTGAACATTTTTTAAGGGTTCTATGTGCCTAGTTGAATAATTGATTCATGAATTCCATTGAGTTCAATTATTTATTTAATTGAATGATTGACACTCTTCAAGTATATATGCTGGATGTGCTTGGTTTGTCAAATTGTCTGAAGAAGTGCGAGGATTACCCGCATGAAAGCGCTAACCATTTTAATAAAGAAATTCTACGTTTTTATCTTGTCTGCAGTTGGTACCGGATTTTTGTTTTACGTGTTTGTATTTCATTTTCGTGGTTTTCATTGAAATGGACATGTTTGAAGCTGGATCTGATGGATCTTTACCCTCTTTAGGTATTCTAGATTTCTTCCAGGATGTTGGTTCTTCTTTTAAAATACTATTAAACAAAACTTTCCAGATCTTTATCAGTTTTTTCCCTCCTCCTAGTTTCCACACTTTCACAGGAATACAATTTGTTCCTGGGGTCTTTCCTGAGGATTGGTTATGCATCACCAATTTATCTCGTCTCCTCCTATCCTGTTAGAAATTGAGCCTCATCTACCTCTATCCTTGGCATATTTAATTCTTCCATAAACCTTTCCATTTGTACCTTTTCTTGATCTCTGTATTTCTCTGCTTTATATAGACTTTCATAAAATTTCCAAAGTATTTCTAGTACCTCTACAGGATCTCTTGTTTTCTTCCATGTTATAGGCCCCCTAAGCTTGGCACCAACCCTTTCTACTTTCTGTTGCCCGAGTCATTGTGTTAAAAGTTTTTGTGCTCTGGTTTTATTATCAAAAAACAGTTGCTTAACAGCAGCCTTTCTAAACTCATGCATATTATTGATGTAATCCTTTATTTTCTGCTTAGCATTCTGCAATTGCTCCTGTTCTATAAAAATGCAGCATTTTCAGCATGATCATGAAACAAATTACTGGTCCCATGGGCTTTCCTTCTTCCAGCCACAAAAAGGAAAAGTTAAACAGCCTTTGCTACCATAGTAGGGTAACAGTTTGCCTCTGCTGTAGCCAAAGCTGGTCCTCAAAGCTCTCTTTTCCCCCAGATTCCTCTGGTATGCATACAGCCACTGTGGATCAGGGATTAGCCACTTTCTCTTCTTCTTTTGTGGTCTGCTTAGTGGGCAAGGGAGAGCCTCTGTTTTCAGTTTTGGGAGAAGAAGCAGAGAAGGTGCCCCTCCTGCTTAGTCAGAATGTTGTGCCTATCCCTGGGGAAGCAGCTGCTGCCATTAATAATCCAAATTATTAATAATCCAAGTTACCCCAACTTTCGTGTTTAAAAAGAAACAGAAAAATAAACATGTATCTTCTACTCTACCAGTTCCACTGGACAAGGAGTAGTTTATTAAGTCTGGCACAGAGTCTTTTACAGAGAGCGATAAGCTGGTTCAGGGAATTTCCCAAATTTTTCAGATCACCTTCTCCAAATTTTTCAAGAGATTTTATGCTCAGTCATCCATCTTAGCAAAATGTTGGAAAACAGATTTTGGAATAGCATGGAGGTTGCAAAGAGAAAGCAGGACCCCCCCCCCAGAACAAAGGACAATCAAATAAGGCAGAATGACTGTATTGGAACTTTGCCCCCCCTGGCACTCCATCATCCCTTCCAGAAAGTATGAATCTCTGTTTATCTCTTCAACAACTGATTGTTTCAGATAACTGGATTCTGAGGTTTATTCAGTAAGGTTACAGATAGCAATATGAAAAAATTCCCCCCTTTCTATGGAATTATTCCACATCCACCATACCAACTACTCTGTTCCCTTTCGTCTTGCAGCACATGCTGTCTCACGGTATAATAGAACAGTTCTTCTTCTCAGTTGGGAAAAATATTTTGTTCAAGAATATTTTTGGTATCAAAGAATGAAAATGCCTCGAGACCAATTCTGGACCTTACATTTTAAACTTGGGCACATACTGATTTGGGAAAGTTTTCACTACACAATTTATCTCTTTTTCCTCGTTTGAGTTTTTTTTTTTTTGGTAACCTTGGATTTAAAAGATGCTTATAGTGTTCCTAGTCATCTCTATTTCAAGTATTTCGTAAGGTTTTGTATGTCTGGATCACATTATCAGTTCTCTGCCTTACTCTTTTGTCTATCTACTGCCCCAAGAGTGTTCACAAAGTGTATAGGTCATTCACCCATTGCAAACTACAGGGTATCCACATTGTTCTGTATTTAGATAACTTGCTAGTATTTATAGTCACTTTTTTCAAAGTGTCAGGAAGCTCTCATTTGGGTGAGATATGTCCTACACAGGCAGGGATTCCAAGACAACATAGAAGAGTCTTTTTTTGACTTCTTCACACACACAGGATTGTGTTCCTAGAGAGTTTGCTAGAGACCTCAGTACAAAGAGCCTTTCTCCCACAAGAAGGAATAGATCTATGTTTAGAGCTATTCCATGGAGTTTTCTGCTCAGGCTTCAGTCACTGTGAGGAATACTTCAGGATTCTGCATCACATGACATCTGTGATTCTCTTGATACCTGTGACAAGACTCCATGTGAGAAAGAAACACTGATATCTGAAGTCTGTCAGGTTCCAGCACCAGTACTTATTATTTTTTCAGATTCCAGTTCTTAGGGTTTTGAGAAGGGAAGTCACTTAGTGAAGATATCAAATATCTCTAAATACAGGTCTTCCCTTCTGCTTCAAAGCAATCAGTCACCACAGACACCTCAGACTTTGCTTGGAGAGCAGTGCCAAGGGGGCTGAAAGTGCAAGATATTTGGAACAGCAAAGACAGACACAAGCACATAAACATAAAGGAAATGCTTGCACTTGTCAAGGCATGCAACTCTGAATCCTCTCTGGTTCCCAGGATCACTTCTGGTTGTTAGACAGTACCACAGTGAGTGATACTTAAGGGGGAAGCAGATCACCCCCCCCCCCCAAAGTAGACTAGCCATGTTAGCATCGGATATATCTTTACAGCACAATCTCATTCTATAGGCATCCTACATTCTGTCAGAGGAAAATTGTGTGGCAGACAAGTTCAGCAGAACAGAGGTATACCCTCATGAATAGAAACTAGACCGGGAGGTCTTCTAAATTTGATCCATCTGTGAGAAGTTCACCAAGTCGATCTTTGTTCGGATAAGTGGCAAAATCAGCTGACTAATTCCTGCTCAAGGACTCCATGCAATACCTTCTGAAACACAAATGCCTTTTTTCTGTGGATAAGAATGTTTATGTACGTCTTTCTGCTGATATCCAAAGTACCTCTGAAGATTCAGAAGGATCTCCCCATGAACATTGTGATGACTCACTTTTGGCCCAGGCAACAGCATTTCTCTCTTTTTGAATTAACCAGGAACAGTTGCCACAAGCTTCCTCATAGATTAGATCTACTTGCACAAGAACAGGGGTGTGTGATACATCCTGACCCCAAACAACTTCAACTGACTGACTTGAATGATAGGATCTTAATACCTTTTATTCACTTGTTTTACTGAGGACATGCATCTGGTATTAATGGAGACAAGAAAACCCACTTCTAGAAAAGCATATGTAAGCAAACAGAATGTTTTCTAGTTGTTGCCAACAACTTAGCTAGTATCCATTTATGGTTAGTGTTCTCTGATTTTACAGTATTTGTGTGTTACTTTCCTATGGCCTGTCTTAACTTCCCTGTCCAGGTTAATTTGTGAGGCAGTTCAACTTGTCTGCCCATTGATCCCCCCTATTTTAAGGTATTCTGTTGTCAAAATGTTTTTGGAAGGGGTATTGCCTAGGAGACCTCCCAGAAAACCCGTGGCTCATCTTTGGGATCTTAATTTTATGTTGGAGAAGCCAGCAGTCGCTCCAATTGTTGTGTCCTGAAAAATGCAATAGATGCTCAAGCTAAGTTGGGGAGTGTTGAAGGTGCCCTGATGGTTTGGAAGCTGGCTGAATGCAGGATATAACCCATATAGCTTGGGCTATTGCAGCAGTGATCAATAAGATAGAGATATCTTGTATACAAGGGACCCATGCATGGGATACAAGTCCTAAACTACATGTCCTGCATGGATTGACTCAAAGCCCTTTACGCTGTATCCTACAGACTGCTGAGGTGACCTGTGTCTGGCATACAAGGCATCCTCTGACTAAGTACTGATGGATTTACTGGATATAATCAAGTCAAATAGCATTAAAAATACTTCATCTAGGGATCTAATCCTCTTTTGCAACATCAGTAGAAAAGTTTGGAGGGACAGATAAATCTTGCTGAGGACACCACTTCTATGGAACAGACCCCAGCCACATAAAACAAAGTTTATCCCTGCCCATATTAAAGTGCATTTTGGTTGTATCAATGAGAAACAGAACATTTATCCCAGGAATGACCCTTGTACTACTAATGGACAGAGACAACTCCTAAATGCTTTATCCCCATGTATGTGCCTCCTCAAATTATCTATGGTATGATCCCAGTTATTCTCATTTGGGGTTATATATAATTATCGACCTTGGGACAGTAAGACCAGTCCCTAACCACATAAGATGGGTTTATTTGAGCACAAATAGGAAAGTTGGCTAGACTTAGTGTCTGTCAAGGAGAGCCAGCCTACTACGTACATGTGAAACTATGAACCTATTTAACCAGCTCTTCTGGCTGACTTGAGGGTTCTTAACATGGAAAACAATTTTATTGATTGCTACAACCTCTGTAAGAAGAGTGTGTGAGTTGCAAGCTTTTATGGTGGGTCATCCTTTTACACAAAGGTAGGATTTCATTGAGATCTTATTCTTGTTTTATGCCTAAATTGACAACTGAGTTTATTTTAAGCCAAGCTGTCCATCTCTCTGTATTCTTCCCTGAATTCAGATAGGAAAAAGATGGGGATACTTCATACACTGGATGTCCACAGACAACTCTGGCACTGTTTTGGCAGAACAAATTTTCAGAACTTTGATCAATACATTTCTTGTGAAGGTAAGAAGGGACAGCCTCTGTCAAAGCAGACTTGTTTCCAAATTATTGTCTTAAGTTATTACCTTTTGTAATTCCCAACACAACAAAATTATTCTAGGCAGAGACTAGGTACACTCTACTTGAGCCTTGACTTTGACATTTTGGAAAGGGTCTTTGGGAAGTATCCTAGATGCAGAAACTTGGTTTTCTGTATATTAACTTTTACAAAGCACTAAAAGGTTGATTCCTTCTTCGGGTCTAAGTCAGGTCTTCCTAGGATCCTTATAAAGGGGCTCCTTGACCCTTCTCATTTCATCTCACAGTTCTAATTTATTGTAATTTTCCCCATATAGCTTAGGCTACTGCAGTAGGGATCAATATAATGAACATTAAGCAGTTGTGTGTAAGTAAGCTTCACCAGATATTCAGATGATCACTGCAGTGCCACTCCCTCTCTCTATCCCCCTTGTTTTTGGTGTGCTTTAATGTCAGGGTGTGGACATTTTTTTTATTCTTCCTAGCAACTAGCAATGTTCTCTCGAGGCTTAACGTCCCCCTGTCAGTTAGCATGCAAGCTCTGAAGGGCTTGGCACCCAAACTTATCTTAGTCAGCTCAGCTCGAGCTGTCTAATGGTTTGAGCTGGTTGCAGGTGTCCAGAAGTTTTGGAAGCTGGCCAACTGTTATATCTTGTGACAGGATATAACCCATATAGTTTAGACTACTGCAGCAGTGATCATTCTAGCATATATTAATGGCAAGTTTACTTATACAACTGTACTTTATTGCCCTCCTTTAGAAAGAAACCTTTTCAATTGACAATACTCCTACATCCTGTATAACTCAGATGTCTTACTACTTGCCAGACCCCAGTATAAACTCCATAATATATATATATATATATATATATATATATATATATATATGTATATAGATATATATATATATTTATATATATATATATATATATATAGAGAGAGCGTGAGCTTTTACAAAAATTGCTTCAGCTTGCTGGAAGAAACTACCAGAGTACATCAGGATCTGTGACCTACATGTTTTCAAGGAAAAACATAACTTCTCTTTAATTGATACAAATGTAACTGGTTTGCGGACCCTGGGCAGTATTTAAATCTAGTGTTTCCTCTCTCCTTTGAGAAAGTATTACTGTTCTGTGGCATTTAAGTACTAGTAAAGTTGATTTACTTGCTGTGAGTTTATTGGACTTTCAGCTCTGCATACTCCAGTTTAATTTCTGTTGCTTGCACTCACTTAAATTACTATTGTTTACTTGGAACTCTGACTTCATTGTTGAACTTAATTCCTAAACGCAGATGCCACTTTAGGCATAAAGGAAGGATTGACTATCAAAAAAAAAAACCCTTCCTCTTGGAAAATGAGAAGGTTGAATCACTTTAAGAACTTAGGTTCATAGGTAAGTACTAGGCTATCTGCCCGTGGGCATCTGTAAGCCTAGCCAGAATGTGTTGGCTTTCGCCGCCCCCTTAGATTAGTTCCCTGTGCCTCTATCCAGCAGAGCCATTAGTTCCCTGTGCCTCTGTCCAGGATTTATGAGCACCAATATTGCATTAGTAGGAGGGAGACTGCTAACACACTAGCCAAACACATTGTAGACCACCCTAATCACAAGTTCCAATACACAGTAATACATCAAGTGGAATGTGAAATAAGGGGTGGACCCTGGCAACTTAGGCTCGAAGAGAGTGAGTTAATGTGGCAAATTCGCATGTCAGCCCATATTCCATCAGGCCTTAACGAATATGCATCAATTAAAAGTATTTTAAAATTAAAATCACTTATTAGGTAGGGAAGCTGTTGTGTCTTTCGACTTATCCCGTTTAGGGGTCGCCACAGCGGAACTCCGGTCTGCTAATGTTTGGTAGTGGATTTTTACGTGCCGAGTTACCATCCCTGATGCACGACCTTCAACGAAGGCACGCCCATTCACGCATGCCTCCATACAGAAGACGCTCTAGCTGAGAATCGAACGGGACAACGTCTTGCTGTGAGGCGACAATGCTACCGCAGCACCACTACCGCGGGTTATTAGGTAGGGAAGCTAAAGAGTTAAATTATGAGTACATCATGTACATTTTTATATATATATATATATATATATATATATATATATATATATATATATACATACACATTTAATAATAATTAAGAATTTTGTATGAATTAGGACATATCCTTTTTTTATATATGTATCGTACCCAGTTTTGTAGTGGAAATCAGCCTTATAAGTTTGCACAAAGTTTTGGTTATCTGGTTTGGGTGTCATCTTTTTGGTTTGTAGGGATATATATTTGTATTTTAATAATGATGTTTAATTGTATTTTAGCTAAAATGGTTTTATAAAATGCTTATACATATTTATGGAAGTAGGGACTAATCTATATTATGGCATGTGCCTTTAAATGTGGTTAAGTCAAGATGGTTATGATAGTAAGTAGGAAGTAATTAGGAAATGATTAATTGAGTAATGGAATCATTTAAATTAAGTTATAAGTATACAAGGATGTAAATTTAATGTATTGCTTTGTCTGAAGAAGTTGGGGCATTGACTCCTTCGAAAGCGCTCATTAAACTGATTTTTAACTACTAAACGGACTGCTTGACATTGCTGTTTACCTTTTTTTGTTTTACTTAGTTTGCCTCTGTCCTGCAGAGCCATTAGTTCCCTGTGCCTGTGTCCAGCACTGCAGTGATCCCCGGGGTAAATTTTCTGTTTCCCATCCACTCGTCAAGGTTTCTCTTGAAGAGGGTTAGTGAGGAGCTCTGCCTAATGTAGATTGGAATCCTGTTCTAAAGCATGGGGAGTCTCTAGGACAGGAATCTATCTCTACAGCACGTCCTATTTATCATTGTGGTGAGGTTTAGATCCCTAGAGCATGTGGCTCTTGGGGATTTGCATTTTTTAGGTGGAGCATGTCCATCAATTCTGGGTTGGACATGGCCTTGTATGTCAGGCAGAGATCACCTCTGAGTAAGTGGTATGCAACAGAGTACAGCTGAAGTTTCTTCAGTCGCGCTGCATAGGGCATCTATTTGAGGTGAGCAATCCTCTTGGTGAGGTATTTCTGTGGACTTTCCAGCTGTTGCAGGTGTCTTGTAAGGTGCATCCCAAATGGGGCGTTGTACTCTATGATGGGTCTGATGATTAGAGGGGCACAATAATCTCTCTTGTTCTAGATGCGAACCCTTTTGTGATTAGGTGGGCCACATAGAAGGATTTTCTAACCACCTTGGCACTATGGTTATCAAAGGAGCAATTACTATCTACTTGGGTCCCCAGATCCCTTTTTACATTTTCTGTAATTAGGAGACTACCACGTATGTGGCAGTTTGTGGGTACTTTGTTTTTTCCAAAGGGGATGACTATGCACTTTTTGGCATTTAGTTTGAGGCCAAGATTTTCACACCAGGTATCCGTCTCAGTGAGACCCTTCTGGAGGATGTCTGTATCAGATGGAGAGTCAATTATGGCCCTCAGTTTGCAGTCATCTGAAAACTTGGTCAGCCGTGGTCCTCCTGCGCTTGCCTGTACCTCTGAGAAGTATATACCGAACAGGAGGGGTCCCAGGACTGAGCCCTGGGGGACACCACTTGTAACCAGTTTAGAGTTGGACCTAGAGCCTGCAACTCTCACTGTGTGGGTTCTGTCCGTGAGCCAATTGGCAACCCATCTTGTGGCATAGGGGTTTATGTTCAGGCTGATGAGCTTGTCTATAATACCAGAATGGGGAATGGTGTCTAAAGCCTTTGCGAGGTCTAGGTAGGCTGTGTGTCCCTCCTTTCCCTCATCTAAAGCCTTGGTAACTGTCTCAAAGAAATCCACCAGGTTTAGGAGGCATGATCTGCCCTTAACAAAGCCAAACTGGGTAGGGTACAATGTTTGGAGGTTCCCAATGTCTCTGTTAATGAGTTCCATGATGCTGCACTCCATAGCCTTGCAGACCAGGCTAGTCAGGCTTATAGAGCGATAGTTCCCGGGGTCTGTTGTGGCTCCACCTTTGTGGAGTGGGATAACTGTAGCTGTGCACCACTCTGAGTATGTAGCCTGTAGAGAGGCTGAGTTTGAACAGTGTATTTAGGTGAGAGGTTAGTTCATTTTGGAGCTTGCGTAAGACACAGCCTGGGACACCGTCCGGTCCCATTGAAGCTGTATTTTTGGCTTTGGATAGGGCTGTTTTAACCTGTGTGTCAGTGATTGCTGGGGCTCTACATTCTTCTGGTATGGTTTTGGGCCCTTTAGGGGGTGAGAGGGAGGTGAAGTTTGCACTAAATCTGTCTACCAGAATGTTGGCAATATCAGTCGGTTCAGTGTATTTTGTGCCATTCTGTACTAACTCGGAGCAAATATGAGTGTTTCCACTTAGGTTCTTGACATAGCTAAAGAACGCTTTGTGGTTATCTTTAGAGTCCTTGGCAGTTTTTCTTTTGATGCTAGCCTTGGATGATTTTATGAGGGATTGTAGTTTCTTGCTGATACTGATCAGGGATGTCTTTCCTTCTTGGGATTTTACTCTTTTCTGTACTAGTTCCTTCTATTGTATAGCTTGTTTATGGCAGGGGTCCACCAGATTGGTTTCCTTTTCTTGGAGGAGTGAGTCTTTGTTTTGCTTGGGATAGCACAAGCCATGCATTCTTGTAGGTGCTCACAGAGTGCCTTTGTAAGGGATTCAGCAGCTTGGACAGCGTTGTCCTTTAGCATGGGGGCTGTGAACCTTTACATCTCAGTCTTAAGTAACGTGAAGTTTACTTTTGAAAATTTTTTCACGGTGGTTTCCTTGATTGAGGGTGGGGCGGAATGTGGATATCCAAAGTGATTAGTCTATGGTCTGATCTAACCAGCGAGGGGTTGACCTCCAGTGTAGAACACCGGTCGCCCATGTTGGTGATGACCAGGTCCAGTATGTTGTCCCCTCTGGTGGGGGTGTTGACCAGTTGATCCAGGGTGTTCGAGTTTATAAATTCTAGGAAGCGTTAGGCAAGGGAGTTAGTACTTGAGTAGTTCTCCCAGTTAATGTTTGGGTAATTGAAATCACCCAATGTTAGGGCGTTTGGTAGGACCTTCAAGTTTTCCAGTGTCTCCAGAAACATGGAATGGGGGTCCTGGGTCATGGTGGGTGATCTGTAGCAAGCTACAATTTGAATTGCAGTTTTGCCCGTTGTTAGTTGCACATAGATGATCTCGGAGGCATTGTGCTGTGCCACTAACCTGGAGGTGTGGGTATCCTTGATGAATATAGATACACCCCCGCCTTTTGTGTTTCAGTCTGGGTTCTGTGGCCGAAAAGTATGTTATGAGTTATAGCTTGGTAGTGCTGGGGTGCTCTCTGGAGCCTTAAACCAGGTTTCGTTACTGCACAGATATCGATGTTCTCCATCCTAAGGAGTGCCTCGAGTTCATGCATTTTGAGGTTTAGATCTGGCGTTGAGTAGCATTACCCTCAGTAGCATTACCCTCAGTTTTTGATTGCTTGTGTTATTTACTATTTGTTATTGTGCTATTTACGGTGGTGGGTTTGTCTTTTGAGCCTTGTGTGTTGGGTATGTTATTTTGCCTTAAGGGCTGTGATTGCGTGGCACACTGATTATGTGAAGTATGTGTTTCATGGTTTGTGATGGGGTGTGGAGGTTGCTTGGGTGTCTGCTTTGGAGGTCTCAGTTGCTTTTGCAGATTTTTATTTAGAGCCTCCGGTGTTGGTTTAGTAGGTCTATGTGAGACATGTTTGCAGCTCAGATACTCTTGGTCTTTTAGTGTATTGTGAGCCAAATCTTAGGATCATAGGAGTTTACTAGGCTTTCAACCTGGAGGTTATTTCAAGCCATTTCATCTCCTCTAAAATAACTTTCTCCAATACTTGGAGTGTGGGATCTATAGGGGGATTAAAAGTACTACTTCGGCCAAATTCCTTTTGGTATGAATTATCATCATCTTTGTTGGTAGCATCAGGTATCAAATAGGTTAAGTTTAATTTCCTTAAAAAAAGTTTGACTTCTAAAATTGTCGCTGTATAATCGAATTGTCTTTTTAGGACGTATTTTAAACCCTTCATGAAGAGGGTAAAATGTTTGTTAGTGAGTTGGATATCTGCAAAGTTATAGACATGATATCCTTTGTATGTATTATACTTTCCTTTTTATTTCATCTTTGTGACAAATATTTAAGTCCTACTCTAAATCCTTGGATAGCTGTAGTCCCACTCTGTTGAGTAATGGGGAGCACCTAGACTGTCCTTTGGGCCCACTTCCCAGTTCTGTCGTGGGTGTGAAAAATGGCGTTGATTAGCAAAGCCACTTTTTTATTGTTGCTGTATCTGTTGTTATGCCCACCCTCCTGCTTTTTATGATAATATTTATTACCTGGCTTGGTAATGGTGTTGTCTTTTTTGTTATTTCCATCCTTGTTTTCCCCTTTAAAAGTGTAAGCTACATTGTCCTTATATTCTTTTATATCTCTATGTAATTTTTTCATCTTTGTTTTTCAAATATTTTATCACAATTCCTTTCTACTATTTTAATTTCCTTCTTATATAGCTCTTCATATTGTGAAAATAACAAATAATTTTTTATTTCTTCATTCAACTGTTCAACTTCACAAACCAGTTTACTAAATTTAACATCATTATAATGAATAATTTTCTGCACCAATTCTAATGCGTGCCTATCAAACATGTTGTTAAATTCTTGGACTATTTCTTTGTCATAATCAATACCAAAAGGGTATTTATATAATCTTAAACTTCTAGGAACAATCTTTCTCCTTACACATTCAGTCAAATATAGGTTTTCTGTTTGTATCTTTTTTATCACTTAAATTTTTTTCTCAAACATGAATAATCCTGTCTTTCAATGAACCACAGTGATTTTCAGCCCTACCCCCCCCCCCCCATCACATTAACTGGTGTGTTGACCATAGTCTGTTGAGAAAAAACATATTGTTTGTTTATTAAAATGTCCATTTCGTGAGAAGAAACACCGCCTTTCTGACCTTGATTGCAGTTACTTGCCGTTTCCTCCACTTAAATATTGTGTGTGGGAACGTTATAAGAATTATTAACTAAAGACTTTGTTACAGCACCTTGCGTTTTTGGTCTCGTTCCCAATTTTTCTATGCCATTAGTATCTTTGTCCTTGTATTGTACAGCTGAACTGGTTTAGCCAAAGCTTACAATACCTTCATTCAGCTAATTCATTTCCTTCCTTCTCTCTTCGATTTGATTGGTCTCAATGATGTCTATAGATGAATGGAGCCTTTTCCGTTTAAGGCATCCTGTAAAGTTGTCGCCATCATACTTCAACAGTTCTATTAATCTTGAAAATTTCCCCTTAACTGTAACCAGTTCACTGTGCACTATTTAATTCTTGTCTGTGCACCGGCGAAAATATGGATGGAATGTCGTCCAAAGAATCCATACTACTGTGCTATTCAATAAGTATATAAAACTTTATGCACGTTTCTTGGATGACATTTTTATTTTGTGGTCTGGTACAATCAGAGTTGGACAATTTTGTAAAATATTTTAATCAAACCACCTATTTTTTGAGATTTACCCACACAAGTACTAGTGTTAGAGTTAATTATTTGGATGTACAGTTAGTAAAAGGGGTTATAGGATATACTTCTCAAGTATATAGAAATCCACTTTTAGAAATTCATGTCTGGAATTTAGTAGTAACCACCCGAATCACCAGAAGAAAAACATTATCAAGGGGCAACTGATTTGTGTAGCCAGGATGACTTCTTCCAAGGACAATGTTAAGAATGAATAATGAAGGTGGCTAATATGTTTTTAGATAGAGGATATCCAAATAACTTAGTTAAGAAAAATGTAGAGAACGTGGTTAAAAAATGGGGTAAAAGATACAAGCCCTTGTTAGGAATTTTCATCAGTTGACCACAGCATCACTAAATTAAAGTTTCCTAGAGATAAAATAGAACACAATCAATTTGAAAGAGCAATGGCAGTCCCATTTTGGGCAAAGGCAAATCAAGTTACTAACGTAATGGAAAAAACTGGGTTATTTTAAAAAGTAATCCCAAACTGTGGTCTATCGTAGGGTATCAACCCTCATTTGTCTATAAGATGGGTTTTAATCTCAAAAAGTTGTTTGAGGGTAGCACACAAAGGGATGGACACAATAATTTAGGAACCAAAAAATGTGGGATGTGTTCACAATGTAGATACATATATGAAAAAACTGACACTACATTGGATAATATTCTGAAGTCTAAAGCATGGTTCAGCAAAATTTTCAAACAAGAGGGGTAGTTTATTTGGCTATGTGTCAAACATGTCCAGCATATTACGTTGGTAAGACCGAGAAACGGTTGCGGGACAGAATATATGAACATTATTACCAAATATCAACACAAAATTGTACTAATGTCCTTTATAAACACTCAGAGGAATGTGCTAACAACTTTAAAAAGGTTTCCTTTTTTCTATTTTAGAGAAAGTAAAACAGTACCCTAGGGGAGATGATTTCAAAAATTACTTTCAAGTAAGAGAAACAAACTGGCAAATAAAGTTACAAGCCTGTCTTAGTCCAGGCTTGAATGAAACTATATCTGTTAAACCGATTTTGGTTAGCAAAGCATCTAATATTTAAATGTTGATTATTTATTAAATTAAAGATTTTAAAGTATTTTAGAATAGATAAATATAATGCAATTTATATATATTTTTTATGTTGTTAAGGAAGGAATGTTTTTAAGTAAGAATTATATTTTTAAACATAAAGATGGTATAGGTGACAGAATCAATTACTTATCAAGAGGTATAAATACTACAGAAAGGAAGTAATGTATGATTCTGGTGAAATCTCCGGTTAAGGAGAAGAAAGCGCTCAGTCCATGAGTACATTTGTTCGTTCGCTTGTTTGTTTTTTGGATTATTAAATTGAGTATTTTTCAACAACTATTGGTTGTCTGCTGTTTTTTCCTGGTGAAGAAATGGAGTTTTAGCGAGAGGCTAAAGACTACAAACATCCGTTCTGCTGGCAGTGATGTTTGTAGTAGCACTGCTCGTTTCACCTTGGTTTTTTTTTATTTGGTGTTGTGCTTCAGTGTTTCACTCTTGTTCTCTGTTGGTTTTGCTTGCTATATGTTTGTTCTGCTTCTTGATCTGGGTTGTACATGAAAATGGTCTCCAGCCTAGTTCCATTACATATAAAGTAAAATGAAATGAATAAGTAAAGTAAATTATGCAAGGATTTATTCCTGATTGACCAGGTTTGTTCCCAAGGGATTAAAATCACAAGCCAGGACTTAGTACATGCCTGCTAAACTTTTGCCTCTGAAAGGTAATATAGTTATTATACTATGCACTAAAAAGTTTTTGTTGGTATTAGTTCAGAGATATTCAGGTACTAAACCTGCATTAGCATTTGTTTCATCACTTAATTTTCCCAAAACTAAGTAAAACAGAAATAACTTCTTATAGCTTATTTTCAGTATTTATCTTAAAATTAGTTCAACATTGAACCCCTGCAACACTATCAACAGCAGTAAGCATCACAACCTAGTATGCTGCAAAAGTGTGTTTGATTAGCACCATGGGCACTGGATGGACCACAGGGAGGAGAGGATGGGAGTGACTAACATATGCTCATCCATGCTGATCTGAGAGAAGCAGCCTAGGCTCGCTGCAATAAGCTTTAAGAACCTGGCAAGGTCCGTGCTGCAGAAGTGAACTCAGACCTTCTAAATGCAGCAGTTCTGGAGCTTGTAAGGCACACTTCCCAGTGGAAGTATGACAGTACACCATTATCCTCTATCTCCTCACCAGCCCTGGACACGGGATGGGTAGAGTCTGAGCGGAGGTAAAGTTTGATCTGGTACATGTGGTTAACAAGGAGAGGGGCTAGTGGTAGCTTGATGGTCCGCTGTCATGAGAGGAAAAATAGACCTGGTATGACAGTTATTTCATGAGCATCATTGCTTAAAGAAGTGCATTAAATTAAGTTAGCTTTTTACATCTTTAATTTGAGTAAATTATGTTGCTGTACTTATTACTGTTCTCCGAAGCTGTGACATCTGGACTTAAAAAGTTAAGACAAGCATTCTGTTCTAGTTTATTATGTGGAAGATGTGGAACATTGCCTATCTGACTCAGGAGTTATGCAATATTAACCTCCTATGTCAGCAGTGCTATCACTGTGTTTTATTGGTTGGTTTATTTTATGCAGCTTCTGCCATGGTGTAATACTGAACAGCCTTGCTGATCATCTGACCTGCCTGGCATAATTTCAAGTCAGCATGAGTATGCAAGGAAGCTATTCCTTTTAATTTTTTCATCTGCAGTCTATATAGCAATTTAGTCTGTATGTTGGGGGTTAAGAATTGTAGGAAATATTGGAGGTTTGTGTACAAGATATGTGGAGAAAATTGTAATCTTAACTTGGAGTCCATGAAAAATCCAGTTAAAACTAGGTGCGCTGTCACATGCAGTGTGTGCAGCACACAAGTTTCCCTTATTCCTGATGTGGACATAGAATTGTACAGAATAAAGATGTTAAACTATTGAACATTTAATGCAAGCCCACAGATGGGTGTGATGTACAGCTATAGTGCCAGTCACGAACAAAAACAGAGGAATGTGTATTTGTGTCGTTATCCAAAGCCTGAATGAAGCAGTTAAGTGGGAGAAGTTTCTTTTCTCTACATCTGAAGAAACAGTATTGAAGTTGGGTTGTAACTCTGGTGCTTTCCTTATTGAATATTGAGTGTTATATTGGTTGATACCCTTGCGTCATGGAATCATTAAGCTAACTGTATGATGCCATTTGTCAGATGTTGCTTTAAAAGATTGACATTTAGAATTAGCATGCCTAAGATTTTACAGATTGAGTGGTGCCACAGTGTACATCTGCAGTGCCCTGTACATGGGAATACCATGGAAGAACAGAACGTGCTTGAGAAGTGTCGTGCAAAATTAAATAAGGAAAACTGTGTTCTAAGACAGAACCAACTGTTATTTTTTGGACATTCTACTAGAAAACCTAGGAATGGACCAGATCCAGACAGAATAAAGACCATCAATTAGTTCATGGCATAGCAGAACCTGCAAGAGTAAACTGTCTGAGTAACTCAAATCTCTGTACAGTGTAACAGCAGTTGTATGAACTGTTAAGTAAGCATGCCTGGACATGGGGCTCTTTCCACCAACTTGTATTTGAGTGCTTAAAGTGACTGTTAACAGCATATCCCATGTTTTCTTACTTTATTGTTAACCAAATGACTGCAACTTCAGCAAATGCCAATAGTTGTAGAATAGCATTCACATAGCCATTCTCCATGGGAGGGAGTGGAAACTGGTGGTATATTGTTTCAGCAGGCTAACAAATTACAAACTAGGTATAATTAGATAGAAAAGAACAGGCAGGAGACTGTCCCTGTTGATGTTTTACAGATGATGCAGTTTGCATACTTTTAATAAAAGATGTGATAGAACAGTAGTAGAAAAATGTATTGTGTAAGAGAAGACTGTTGGAGTGTGCTGAAGTGAGCTGTATAATGAGATGGGTATATGGAGTAGGTATAGTTGAGGAATAAACATGGAAATAATTAGATGGGATAAAAACAGAAAGATGGTCTCTAGGCGAAGTAAGTCTGTCAGGCTGAGCTTTTGAATTTTCTTTACCCATCCAGTGGTGGTCAGGGGAACAAACTAATGTATCATTAAAAAAAAAAAAAAAAAAGAGGCAGATGTTTAAAGATTGAGTGTAATGGTATAAATACCAAGGAGATAGCATGAAATACTCTTCTCATGGTAGTCAACTTGCTTGCTGTTACCTGTACAGGGTAATGGTTTGTGAAGTGGATGCTACTATGATATGAGGCTTCATATTTTTAAGTTGTTAAAATCTGAATGAAACTCACTATCTGTCAGTCACAGATTTCTGTACCACAGCATCTTCATTCCTGCCTGTGTACTTTAGTTCAAAGAGTATAAGCCCCAAAATTAAATTTTTATCACATTAGTATTGGCGACATCGTATTGTCAAGGCATTCTAAAGAGTATTCCTTGTTAAACCGTAAATGTTCTTGTAGATTATTGTTGTCTATTTTGTTGTCTGTGTAAAAGCCATCTAAATGTATGTACTACCAAGTGTACTACTCATTTGGCCTGCAATATCGGCATTGTATCATTTTGCACCCATATTTGAAGTTAAAAAGTAAAATTATCTTTTGTTTCATTGTATTAATCAGACTTTATATTTATAATGATGAAATAAAAGAAGCTCCATTTTTTGTAACGTACTGGATGTGTTTCACTCACATCTGATATTAAGTGTTATTGCTTTGCTTTTTGTTTCCAGGGTGCTTCTGTTATTAAAGTGAATGGCAAATGGCTAAGTAAAAAAATATGAGGTAAATCTAACCTTGTGTTAATAAGGGAACAGGAGAAGAACCTACATTTCTTTATTGATTGACTGGAGTAGAAAACTTATCTTGGTGGACCTTTTCAGGTTTTGTCCAGGGTTAAAACCACAGCAAATAACAAGCTGCATCAATTGTAACATGTAGTAAAGTGGATAAGCAACAGGTTCATTTGCGCACACATACAAAGTTTTATACAAATAAAATTTGATGTACCAAATGGATATCAAAAAAGCTTACTCAGCCTGCTGGTATTGTTTGAATCCCCAAAACGGTAAATTTTGAAGCCTGCTTTCTTCAGCTATTACAGAAAGCCGTATTTGATACGTTTTCAGGTTTAATACTCTTTGTAGAATTTTACTTGTTTCTATTGCTCCATGTCATACTAAACTGTTTAATTTACTTTAGTGGGTGTACTGGTGAAATGTCACTGCATTTGTCATTTTTTTTATTTTAAGAAGTACTGAACTGAATTCATGATGCACCAAATATGTTACAGGAGGCAACTGTGAAGTATTATTATTTGGCATTTACAGAAGGTAGTCTGATTATGGTGGCTACTGAAGTGTGTATTAGAAATTTAACTTTGTTAAGGTGCCTTTCACTGAGATCAGCCATAATGCTGTGGAAACTGAAAAGTGAACTTCTTTCTAATTGCTATTCACTTTTGCTGTTATTCTTAGGTAAACTTGATCGGCTTGAAGCACAAAGACTGATTCGTCGGCGAAACCTGGCATTGTTTCATGCCTTCTGTGCTCTGAAGTATGCAGTATATGCTCTCTGTGCTAGTGCACATCTTTGTGGTCAGTGCAAAGAGTGTTTGTCTGTGGCTGAAAGTGGTCTTTCCAAGGATAATTTGGAGAGTGAGGAGACTACAAAAGGTAAGCACCATAACTGATGTGATTTATTTATCTCCTTGTTTCCTCCATCCTCCTATGATAACATCTCATCTGTTTTCTTAGAATGCAGTTACAGAGCACAAATGATGTCTTCAGGGTGGATCACTGTAGCAGTGAATTGTGGTTAGTTGATTATATTCCACCAGCAGCAATGTTTATAGCATACACAGTAGTTTGAAATGCATTTGCTTACTCCTTTTTAAGAAAGGTGTGTGCCCAAAACTTGACTGCAGTAGTATTTTTCCCCCACTTGTTTTCTGTCTCGCTCCCCTAATGTTGTCAATAACCATGAAGTGACATGAGTAATATATTAAAGCTCTGACTAGAAATTTAGCACCTGCATATGAATGCCCAGTAATGCACTGTGCTGAAGACTGATCTGCATATGTTGATTGCTCTCTCCCCCTCTTTGATGGTGCTCTCTGAGGTCATGCTGGATTTAGATGTTTCAGTGTTTGAACCAGTTGCTTCACTTATTCCTTAGGAGTTTAAGCTCAACATTCGTTCATCAGCTTCTATTTTTATTTTATCTTCTTTTGACTGTAAATCCTTTATTGCAATATTGCAAGGTAATTTAATATCATACATGAAAATGCATTAAATTAGCAGAGACCTAAGTTGATAACTTTGCTGGATGTACATCATTCCACATGCATAGTATTGAGGCACAAATGTTGGATAGCATCTTTTCAAGTTCCAGTAGCATACCTGTCTGTCATCTTTGCTTGAGAGTTTCAGACAAAGCTAGAAATAATGGGTAGATGAAATGTGTCTCATATCTCAGAGGGTTAAAGTGTTTACTGCACCCCGTCTGACTTGTGTTTGATTACCGGGATGAGCACTGGAGGGGGACCATAGAGGGAGGATGGGAGCGTGTAGTCAATGTCACCTTGCCACTACGCTTGACAGTCCCTATGCTACATAAATGTTGAGCTGCTTAATCATGAGAGGTTGTGCATGTGCGCAAGCTTGCATGCACCACTCAAAGGCAGCGATTGTAGAGGTTGCGAGGCTTCTCTGTGCAGGAGCTAGGACACATTCCACGCCAGAAATGTGGCAGTGTATCAACATCCTCAATCTCCTCACCAATGCTGGATGTTAGTCAGGTTGGGCCTGGGGGGGAGGCTAAGGATAGTCCGGTTAGACCCAGTAAATGAGGCGATAAGGTGGTGATGGCAGCTGATGGTCTGCTGGGAGGGAAAAATAGTATGGGTCAAAGTCCCAAAACTGGAGAAAATTTTTAAATATTACTGTATTTAAGTCAGAGTTAATAGAACAACATTTTGTTTGTATCCATATCCATTTTCTGAGCAACATGAATTATTAAACTCTAATGCCTAGCATTATGGGCTGACTGAAATCGTCACTGATTTACCCGCAAATCAAAATTTTTGTGAGGGGCAGGGCAAAATATGAGGCAAAATCAGGGACCTTTATCACAATTCTGGACATTTGACAGGTATGTTCAAGAGACAAAAATAACATATCACCTATTTATGGGACAGATTTCTACATGTTGAAGACTTGTTCAACTTATTTTCATGATTCTGAAAGAAGTTTTCATGTTGGTCCTGACAATCTCCATTGCATGGATTTCATAAATTATACGAGCAAGGTTTTCATTTGGCTTGCAGGAGGTCCTTCCTCACTTGAAAAGAGGTACAGTGAATTGACAAAAGTGCCTGATGGAAAATGGAGAGTGCCTGTACTTATAGTTTTCAATATCTTAGATACTGGTCACCTGATGGCATAGTCTGTTGCTCATAAGGGTGGTAACAGTATATATAAAAACAGAGATTGGATTTATATAATCTGATTCTGCTACCATTTCCTTGACTTGTAATTAGTGTATGGAAAGTAGTGCCCTTTGCAGCTTTGCCTTTTGTTAAGTTTTCAAGCTTTCTGTGTAACTATGGAACAAATGTGCATACATCTGGTACATTATCTGCTACACCACTTAATTATTTAAGCACTCAAATGGGGTATTGTAAAAGATTAATTTTGGATCGTATTCAAAACATTTGTAGTCTGTTCATTTTAAAATTAATAACTAAGTAGAGAACTTGGTTAATATAGTGGAAAAGGTAGGTTTTCCTGCACTGAAATGTGTTCATAATGCTATTGATGCTGTGGCAAGGGCTGCAGTGGCAGCAGCTGTCCTTGTAACTCGTGTGACATAGAATAGAACATTACAGTGGAGGTGTTAGGCTACGTGGATGATGCCGTTATACAATGTGTTATTTGGTCAGTGAGCAGTTGTCATCAAGAAGCTTGAAAAGAAAGACAAAAAAACTATTTTAAAGAAAAGTGTATCCCCTTAATTCTCCGCACTGAAGGAATTTTACCCTTAATAAGAGGGGCTTCTTTTTTGGAATTTTCACCACAAAAGCAATTTACAGGAAAGCAGTCTGGTAGTAATCTAAGCTCCACAGAAAAGGAACAGTAAAATCAGAGCTTCAGAATGATTTTATCCTGCTTGTTGTACTTCGAGTATCTTTATGAAACAAATTCTAAATTTGCATTAGATCACTATAGACATATGATTTTTGTAGACTGTTCAGCAAGGTTATAAAATTTCTTTAAATATTACCAATGCACCTTATCCCAAAATGTATTTTCATCGGTTGTAGCACATTCTAAAACTTGTGGATCAGAGTTTGTTAAAGGCAACATTGAAGATAACTTTAGAAATTCATCATATGGGTCACTTTGTAGTAGTAGTAATAACCACTGAGGCTTCTGTCACAAAAGTTGAACATCCAGGGCTTCGTATCCTTCCCCATCCTAACTTGGTGGATAGTCGCATACTTTGATGATAGTCGCATACTTTGATGTCAGCATGTTCCCAGTTGAAAGGTGATGTCTGTCTCGGACATCTTTATTTTATTTTATTTATTCATTTGTTTTGCTGCGGTAAAGTTTACAACATTTATATGTAGCATTATCAGTCCAGTAGTTTGACCTTTTTTTTAAACTACTTTTTGTCTGATTTTTATAGTCAAAGGATTAAAAAGAAAGTTCTTGAATGTAGATTCTAACTGTTGGAGGTATGACGAAAGACTATTAGTGATATTGGAACATACTTTTTGGTCATGTTGTAACCTAACAAGTTTTAAGATGGGTTTAGAAAGTTGAGTGTGAGGAGTGTTACTAAAACAAAAGACTGACTAAAAGTTTTACGTTTTCAGGGTGTGAAAAAGATTTGTATCATATATTTTAAACATTTTTATTGAATTATGACTTAAAACATAGGCAAGCATACATTAACAGAAAAAACAAACCGTATTAAGATTCTTTCCATTTATACACATCTTTTCTTTTTTTTTTTTGTAATTATCGTCAGTCCAATTTTACATAAATTGCTGAATTCTTGCTTTTCTTTAAACCTCATTCTTCCTCCTCCTGAGCTTTATTCTTCATGCGTTGTTCAAACAATTTCCATTTATTTATGTGTAATTTGTTGCTTCCCTTTTCTGTAGATAAGCTCTTGCAGTTTTTGTCTCTTTTTATAATATTCAGTACTTAAAATACATTGGTTTACAATTTGATTTCCATTTTCCAGTAATTGCTTTTTTGGCAGCCAACATAATAAAACTTAGTAAAGTAAGACTTTACTGTGTCTAGGCAATTGAGATCCTGTGACCTAGCTCAAAAAGTCATATCCTTAAATCGGATGTTTCCGTTTTCCTTCATCCTCAACAAATGGGTCTCTGATCCAATGTAGGATCTGACTCTGCTGTTACTACAGCTCGTGGAAATCTTCAAGCTCTCGAGCTCTCCCCTACCCACAGTGCAATGCTTGCCTATCACCTTGGATCTCGTTTGCCGCTTTACCGTTCAGATGTGGTTACTGCAGAGCTCTTTAATTTTTTTTCTTCAGGTAAGTGGAATTTTCTTTCTTGCTTTTTAGATCTCACTGTTTCTTAGTTTTCACTTCTATCTTGTGATTCTCCGTTTTTTTCCCCCTATATATATATATATATGTGTGTGTGTGTGTGTGTGTGTGTGTGTATGTATATATATATATATATATATATATATAATATAATATAAAATTCTAAACTTCTCCCTTGTCCTTCTCGCTACTGTAAAGCCTCTATTCTTCTGTTATCAGTGTGTGTCTCTGTCTGCCTCTCTGTCCTTTACAGGTAATGTCAGAGAAGGGATTTAAGAAATGTACCAAGTGCAGGCACAAAATGCCTTTTTTGGAGGGCACTCTCTGTGCCTCTGTTGCGTGGGTTCTGATCATTTGAATGAAGAATGTGTAACTTGTGGGGCTTTTAATCCTAGATCCTTCACAGAAAAATGAAAGAAGCTGAGTTTGAAGGGCCTGTTACCGTCATCTTTCTTGCAGGGGTTGTCCAGTGATGAGCCTTCAACCTTGAAGCAAAGGTACCATTCCAAGAGGCCCAGGTAGACCAAGGTGCTGTCTTCCTTGAAGCCGAAGAAGGATCTGACCTTACCTGCCAAAGAAAACTCTTGTTACAGTGCTGAAGAAGAAATCTTGATCAGATTTGAAATCTTCAGTTCCAATACACTTTGCCTTGGACATCCTATTCTCTCCATCCTTTGACCCCCTGGCTCTATCTTAATTATAGGTTCACAGGTAGGTACTAGGCTATCTGCCTGAGGGCATTTATAAGCCTAGCCAGAGGATGTCTGCTTTTGCCGCCCCATTGATTAATTAACTGATCCTCTGTCAAGCAGAGCCAATGAAGTGATCCCAGGGGTGTATTTTCTATTATCCATCCACTCGTCAAGGTTTCTCTTGAAGAGTGTTAGTGAGGGGCTCTGCCTGATGTCATTTGGAATTTTGTTCCAAAGCATAGGGAGTCTCTGTGGCAGGAATCTATCCCTCCAGCTTGTTCTATTTATTGTTATGGTGAGGTTTAGCTCATTAGAGCGCGTGGCTCACAGTGACTTGGATTTCTTTAGGTGGAGCATGTCCATCACTTCTGAGTTTGGACATGGCTTTATAAGTCAGGTAGAGATCACCTCTGAGTAAGTGATATGCCACTGAGTACAGCCAGAGTTTTTTCAGTCGGGCTGCATAGGACATATGTTTGAGACCAGTAATCCTCTTGGTGAGGTACTTTTGTGGTCTTGTTGGAAGTGTCTTATGAGGTACATCCCAAATGGGGCATTGTACTCTATGATGGGTCTAATGAGTGATGGGTAGAGGGGCACCATAACCTCTTTATGTCTAGATGCGAACCCTTTAGTAATTAGATGGGCCACATAGAAGTATTTCCTAACTACTTTGGCAATATGATTGTCAAAGGAGAGATTACTATCTACCTGGGTCCCCAGATCTCTTATTACCTCTTCTGTATTAAGGGGGCTGCCACCTATGTGGTAATTTGTGGGTGTTTTGTTTTTCCCAAATGGGATGACTATGCATTTTTTGGCATGTAGTTTGAGGCCATGACTTTGACACCAGGTGTCCATCTCAGTAAAGCCTTTTGGAGGATGTCCGTGTCAGCCGGAGAGTTAGTTATGGCTCCCTGTTTGCAGTCATCAGTGAACTTGGTTAGCCATAGTCCTCCTGTGTTTGCCTGTACTTCTGAAAAGTATATGCCGAACAGTAATGGGTCCCAGGACTGAGCCTTGCGGGACACCACTTGTGAATGGTTTAGAGTCGGACCTGGCGCCCGCTATTCTTACCGTGTGAGTTCTGTCTGTAAGCCAGTTGGCAACCCATCTTGTGATGTAGGGGATTATGTTTAGGCTGGTGAGTTTTTCTGTAATACCCGAATGGGGAATGGTGTCGAAAGCCTTGGCGAGGTCAAGGTAGGCTGTGTGAACCACCTTTCCCTCGTCTATGGCCTTGGTGACTGTTACGAAGAAGTAAACCAGGTTTAATAGGCATGATCTGCCCTTAACGCCGAACTGAGTCGGGTCAAGTGTTTGGAGGTTTCCAATGTCTTTGTTAATGAGTTCTATGATAATGTGCTCCATAGCCTTGCAGTCCAGGCTAGTCAGGCTTATGGGGCGATAGTTACCAGGGTCAGTTGTGGCCCCTCCTTTGTGGAGAGGAATAACTGTTGCTGTGTGCCATTCTATGGGCACCTAGCCTGTGAAGAAGCTGAGGTTGAACAGCGTGTTTAGGTGGGGGGTTAGTTCATTCTGTAGTTCGTGCAAGATGCAGCCTGGGACACCATCTGTTCCCATTGATCACTCTGGATGTCCACACCCCACCACTACCCCCAACTAAGGAAACCACAGTAAAAAACTTTTCTAAACCTTCTCCTTTTCTGGAGAGACATTCTAGACCTGCCTCTGTTGTGTTCTTGCGTTCTTCCCAAAGCTTTACAGAAGCAGATGTGGTGAGGATGGTGAGAGAGTTGGTCACAGAGCAGATTCAGAAGGTTGTTAGTCCCTACCCCATCGGATCTGGGCCTTCGCCCAGTTTCCACTCCTCCTCTGACAGATCCTTTGGTTTCGGAGTTATTGGATCCAAGCACTGTGGGCCCATCTGGGTTAAATCCAAGGAGGTTGGACTTCTCGGATCCGACAATGACCTTGAGTTGCTGTGCTCTGACTTTTTTTTGGATCTGGACAGCTCACAAAGCAGAGACTTCCACGTCGGATCTGGGAGGGTTGGATCGACTCCGATATTTTCGGAGCCTTCTCTCTCTCACTCAGAGCTTTGGTGCTGGACAGTTCAGTTCCAGCTTCCTTCTCCGGCAGTCGACCTGTGGGAGGTGGAGTACCAATGGACCAGAGACCCTTGTCCTCTGCTCCATTGCTTTCAAGGTGGTGGAGAGTGTCTTCACTGAGCCTTCAGGTCAGACTGGCCCTCCCCACTTGGATTCACCCCTGTCCACCCAGCTGAGTTTGCCATCCTCTCCACTTGATGCCACACTGACAGCCAGCCCAGGGCTTTCAGTCAACCCACGCTGGGATCCCTATCCCTTCAGATACTTCTCCAGACCATCCCACTGAAGAAGTACCTTGGAAGAGCTGGTGTAAGAGGAAACACCTGGACTCCCCTGAAGAGTCTCTTACCACTGATACTGACTTCAGTGAAGGAGAAGAGTCCCCCAATCCACCATCCAAAGATGTCTCCTTCAGAGAGATTCTTGAGCTCCTGAAACAAAAGGGTGGTTGGACTGCCCACAACCCTTCTTCCGAGGAGTCGATATATCGGTGACTCCGCCTCCCGACGAATTAATATATTTGATTTGTCAGAAAGCATGGAAAGAGCTGGATACGGTTGAGCATATTCCAGAAAGACCTGATGGCACCCCCAGTAGAAAGGCAGCAATGGGCTAAAGGCATACCGGTTGATGCTATGGTGGTGGTAGTGGGCACTAAGAAGGAACTTGCTGAGGAGAGTTAAACTGTCCGTCCTCCCAACAGAGAGTCCAGGTCGATGAATAGACTGGGGAAGAGCTTCTGTGCTTCAACGACTTTTGCTATCTATTCGCTGAGCTATCTGGCCCATTTTACAAGGCTGCAAAGGGACTTACTCAAGGAATTTTTCAACATGTTAAGGATCACTACTGAGGAGGTTCAGGCTTCTGTGGTCCCTCAGTTGACCCCATTACAATCTATGGTAAATTCATCCATGCGGCTTCTATCCAGTGCAACAAAGTGCCGCACAGGCAGCGGGTTCAGGCTTAGCCATGAGCAGACAAGCCTGGATGCATTTTTGTGACTTTGCGGAGCCTTTTAAGTCTTAATTCATTAACACTCTGTTTGACAGATCTTTGATTTCTTGGCCCAACAGAGACTCTTTCCAGGTGTGAAAAGGATGAGGTAGACCCTATCTGCAGTAGTTGGAGTACGTTTTTCAACCCCCCAAACAAACCTTTTCCAGGAATCAACCATAGGGTTGTAAGATGCGATTTAGAAAATCTCAGGGTCCCTTCCCTGATGAACATGGAGCCGGCTCTCCAGAGGCAGAAAGGGAAACTGTAGTAATTGGAGATGCCCACAAGGCAGAGGAGGTCTCCAAAATACTGGATCCAGAGATACTTTCTTTGATAAGACCCTGTCAGCGCTCCTGCCCAAATTTAACAAATAATACTTCGGTGCAGAGGATTATCACCAGAGGTTATTGTATACCCTTTTCCCATCCATTACTGTCATTAGAAAAAAATCCTGGTTGTTCCACCCAGTCAATGTGAGGGCAGAATGGACTGTGTATGCATGACTGAATTGGGAGGGTGGCTTAATGGTTAAGGTGTTTGCCTTACAAATACAAGGTGCAGGGTTTGAGTCTCACAAGGAATAATTGGCTAGGCTTAAAATGGCTCACAAGGGCAGTTAGCTTAGTACTAAACTATGAACCTATGAATAACTTTACAAATAAAACAGTTGCTAGAAAAAAAGTGTCATCCAAGTGGTCCCACCAGACCAAATAGTATCTTGTACTTGAAAATTCAAGTTTCATTTTAGTCCCCCCAAAAAAATCAGGGGACTGGAGACTGATTTTGGATCTCTGCATGGTAAACAATTCAGTCATGCATACACAGTCCATTCTTCCCTTTCTGGGCAAGGTTGGTTGGATGTGCTCGATAGACCCCCAGAATACCACATAAAGATGACCAGACAGTCCACGAAGTACTTTTGCTTACCAGTGGGAGTCAGTCACTTCCAGTTCAGAGCACTGCCCTTTTGTCTCACCACAGCCCTTAGAGTGTTTACCAATTACATGGCAGTGGTGGCAGCTCACCTGAGACTACAGGGAATCTGGGTGATCCCTTATCTGGACTACTCGCTCATCCTCACCCCAACCAAGCATCAACTGGTGCGAGCGACATCATGTTACAGACTTGTTTGACCCTGGGAATTGCCGTAAATCTTCAAAAGTTGCAATTACAGCCCACCCGAAGGCTAGAATTCATTGGCACAGTCTTCGACACATCGTCCATGATTCCATCCATACCCTTACCTCAACTTCACAACATCAGAAACCAAACCATAAAGATCATTTGCAGTTCAAAGATATCTGTCAAAGTGCTATGAGCCCTGGGTTCACTGGCAGCGGCTGTTACTCTGGTACCCCTTGCGAGGTACCATATGAGAGTCCTACAGTGGATGTTACTAACTCAGTGGTCCTAGCTTACTCATCCCTATATCTTCAAGGATAAGGATAACACAAATTTGCAAGGACTATCTTGCATGGTGGATTCAATCAGATCTTCAGCAAAGCCACTCATTCTCTCCATCCCACCCCAAGGCTGTAGTGACCACGGGCACTTCCCAGATAGGGCGGGAGGGCATTATCTGGGAAAGGCAGTTCAAGGCACTTGGTCTGCCAAAGAGGCCAACTTGCACATAAATGCTCTAGATATAACAGTTGTGCTATTAGCAATTGCAAGCATTTCAAGGCTCTCTTCCTCTAGGAACAATTGCAATTCAAATGGACATGATGTCAGTAGTCTGATATATCAACAAACAACTGTACTATGTTCTTCGTGTTTCACTGTTGCAGTCATTACATTTGGGTAGATTCCCAAAGCTATGGTTGGGTAGAGGGAATTATACAGCAATAGGACCAGCTATAAGGCCCTGCAGAACAGCAGCGGCAAAGCCAGCTCTGGATTTAGAGAACAATGGTAAGTGGTAATGTTTGGTGAACGTATGAACTGAGCTCCAGTTAGCAGCTTCTAGAATGTCCCTGGCAGGAACACCTCTGAGAAAGGCTGTAGAAGTAGATGTAGCCCTGGTGGAATGGGATCTGATCCCCTGGGGAATAGGTTTTCCGTGGTGCATATAGCAGAAACAAATACAATGGCTTATCCATTTGGAAATGGTTTGCTTTGAAATGGCCTTTCCCTCTGCCCCTGTAGCAAATGCCACCAACAGTTGTTCAGATTTTCTTTGTGATTTTGTCCTGTTTAAGTAAAATCTAAGTTGTCTGTGTACATCCAATGAATGCAGAATCCGCTCCCCCTTGTTCTGTGGACTGGGAAAGAAAGTTGGCAAATGAATGGTCTGATTAAGAGCCACACTGGATACCACCTTAGGCATGAAAGATGGCTTGGTCCTGAGAGATACCCTGTCCACATGAAACATGATGAAAGGCTCTACTGCCATAAGAGCCTGTAATTCGGAAATCCTTGTAGCTGAAGTGACTGCTAAAAGGAAAGCTGTTTTCCAGGAGAGAAATTTTAAGTCTGCAGTAGCATCTGGCTCAAAAGGAGGGAGCGTGAGGTTTTCCAATACAAAATTGAGGTCCCAGGCAGGGGTTGGAGCTCCCCTGGGTGGTCTTAAGTTTTTGGCCCCTCTGAGATACTGCTTTAGCAGAGGATGAGAGAAGAGGGGAGGTTTTGTGTTGTAATGGGCTGAAATGGCTGAGGCATGGATTTTTATGGAAGAAAAGGACAGGCTGTTGTGAAGCATCTCAGTTAAGTATTGTAAAATCTGAGGAATGTTGGGCAGTGCTGTGCAAATCCCTTGAGATTGATTCCAGGCACAGAATCTTTTCCACTTGTCAGTATAAGATTTTCTAGTACAAGGCCCTCTCGCCTCCAAAATGACATCCATCACGGGTTTGCTGAGGGATGCCAAGGGTGAATTTAGGTGATTAGCCACGCTGCAAGATTAAAAGTTTGGAGCTGCGTGTGCAGAATTTGGTTGTTCTGCTGAGACAGTAAGTAAGGTGTCTGAGGCAGGTGCCACGGTGGAAGGTGTGACACATTGCGCAGGAGTGGGTACCAGTGTTGGCGAGGCCAGTGTGGAGCAATCAAAATAGGAAGAAAACTAACAGAATTTCCCCTTTAGAAGGGGCAAGGGACACCGGGGGGGCGGAAAACAAACCGCACAGGTTTCGTTTCAGGGCTTACTGAACAATTTTCTGAGCTAGTGTCTATTCAGACTTCAAATCAGAATGTATTAAATTTGTCAAATGTTGTATTATCTAAGGAACAAATAGCCTTATTGAACAAAGGTTTAAATTATATTCCTTCATTTTTTTGCCAGGAATATCATATCATTCAGGATTTACATGTTTTTTGTCGTACTCTTAATTTAAAATTGTTTTTTGCTGAGGATAGTTCAGGCACATCTGATGATTTTTGGTTTGGCAAGTCATCCTTCCAACCACCCATGAATAAATATGTCTCCATATTTATGGATTCAATTTTGAGGGACCTCCATTTTGAGAACCTAGGGCATGTTATGCTAGGAAGTAATCTTACTACTGATGACGTTGGCTTTAGACCAACTATGTAACAACAGAGACATTGTGGTTGTTTCAGCTGACAAAGGGGGAGCTGTGGTGGTTCTTAACACTGCTGATTATATACAAGAAGGGTTGACACAACTATCGGACAAAAAATGTTATATGCATATGTCCATAGATCACACACCTGTTTTCAAAGAAGAAATTGATTCGTTTTTGAAGCCAGCATTTGAGGAGGGGATTATTAGTAAAAAATGTTTGTCATCATTGATGGTGTCTGAACCTTCAAAGCAGATTTTGTACCTTTTATCTAAGATTCATAAATCTTTGAATAAACCACCCGGCAGACCTATTGTCTCTGGAACAGGATCTCTTACTGAACCTTTATCTGCATTCCTCACGAAATATCTTAAGCCACTTTTAGGTATGATCAGGTCAAGATTGCAGGACACTACCCAATTCCTACAGATTATTAAAGATACTCAGTTGGAACCTGATTGGTACATGTGTACCTTAGATGTAAAAGCACTATATACTAGTATCCCACATTGGGCAGGTCTACAATCCCTTCAATATTGGCTAGACAGGGCGAATCTCTACACACCAGGGTTCAATACCTTATTGATTTGTATGTCAGAACATGTACTCAACAAAAATGTTCTATACTTTCAAGGCCAGTGTTATTGGCAACTGCAAGGCACGGCCATGGGAGCATCATTTGCTCCCATTTATGCCGATCTTTTCATGGCTTATTTTGAGGAGTACATGATATATGACAACTTACACAACATCTATCAGGTGGAGATGGATATCTGGCGACGTTATCTGGACGACTGCTGGTTAGTGTGGCGCATGGATTTGGGTTACTTGCAATTTGTGGAATATCTTAACAGTAATATATGGGGACTGTAATTTTCAGTTACACATGACCAAAATTCCATCAATTTTTTGGATGTCACAGTCTCGAGAAACTTTGATTATACCTCATCTACTAAGGTGTTTCGTAAGTACCCACAATATAATACCTTGCTTCATGCTTCAAGCATGCACCCGCGCCACACTATTAGAAGTATTCCAGTGTCACAGTTCATACGCATCAAACGTCTCAGCTCAAGGGATGAGGAATATCAAGCAGCCAGTATTGATCTGAGCCAGAGGTTTGCCAGTAGGGGTTATGACCATCAAGACATTAACTTAGCCAGATGTAGGGCAAATAGTATGAACAGGGAACAACTATTAGAATACAAAACTAGGAATAACAATATATCTGGTACTCCTGTAAGGTTTGTTACGACTTATGGAAGAAATATCAATATGGTTAGGAATATTATCAACAAACATTGGAATATCTTACTGGCCAATGACCAGTTGAGGTCAGTTTTGGGACCACAATGTCGGTTTTCATACAAGCGGGGGAAAACCTTGGGTTCACATTTGTCACATTATAAACACATGGCTAGCAGAGGTACCATTCATAAACAACTTACTTTACAAGGTGATGAGCTGTTTGGCTCTTTTCCCTGTGGTCACTGTGGATCTTGTTCTTATATGCCTAAATCAAAGGAATTTTCAAGTCGCAACACCAGCAAGATATTTAACATCAAAATATTTGGCAACTGTAGTAGTGATTGGGTAGTGTACCTAGCATCTTGCCATTGTGGTGCATTCTATGTAGGTCAAACTTCTAGGGCACTTAGATCTCGAATGAATGAACATCGCAGTGATATTAGAAATCACAAAGTGACCAGTGCTTTGTACCAACACACTCTTAAACATCCACAGGCTAGATTCAATTTTATGATCAGAGATCGTATCTCTGGTGATAAAAGTAATAAACAAGGCTGGCATGGCCTATTAGATCATAAAGAGAAATATTGGATAGTCACATTAGGGGGTCTGTTTTACCCTGGGCTTAATGATCACTTATAGTTGGTTCCTTATGTATGAACGTATTAGTTTCATGGGCCTAACCTATACTTTTTTCCATGTTAGGGGCCCTATCCCTGTCTTATGTTTTTTCATCCCTAGGTTGTATTGATATTAGATGGGGGTGGGCCCATTTGGCTACAGGAGAGCCTTTTGGGTTTTTCTGATGGGCTGTTCCTGTATTATAATACATTATGGCTATGACTACTTATGTGCTATATTTAATTTGCCTTTTAGGTAACTTAGGCAGAGTGGATGATTAGCGTAATACAGTTCAGTGTATAATCACACTTTTAGGCATCATAGGTACAATGGATAATTATGATATGGAGGGTTTGCACATCATATTGTCCTGTATTATGATCATGATCTTTGTTTAACAAACTGTAGTATTTTCTCTATCTTGGATGTCTGATGGCTGAATGTTAAGTTGTCAATCTCGCCTTCATTCTTGCTGGATGGGTTCGGAGCCGATCCTCGGCTCCGACTCGGCACTAGCTTTAGCTCGAGAACTCCTTTTACCAGCTCGAGGCAACCCTATATCCCATGATGCAAGGCGGAACTACCTCAGATCTCGTTTGCCGCTTAGCGAAAGAGGTCTCCTTTGCCAGCTGAGGTAAGTTTTTTCTTGTTAAAGAAGAAAAAAGTTTAGTTAGGGGTTTAATTTCCCTTCAGTGTTAGGTTAGCCTGTATTTAGTACAGCCCACCCTATTCCCTTCCTTTTTAAACTTTTAAAATAGTTTTTTCAGTTAAAGTTTTAGTCAGGCCTAGTTCCCCAAGTTATTCCCTTCCTGTGTGTCTTGTGTAGGGATTAAGTTGTGTGTTTGTGGGGACTGTTTGTGTATATCCTTTTAGGATGTCTAGGGAAGGCAAGGTCTCAGGCTTCAAGAAGTGTGACCAGTGCTGTCAGAAAATGTCCCTGACAGACGGTCACACTTCTTGTGTGTATTGCCTGGGGCCTTTGCACCTGCAGGACTCCTGTGCATTGTGTCATGCCTTTAGCCAGAGAGTCCTGCAGGAAAGGAGGAACAAATTGATCCTCCGAGGTTTGTTAAAACCTGAAGGTTCTCCTCCTAAGCAAGGGGCAGGAAAACCTCTTAAGCCACCGAAGGCTCAGGCTACAGTGTCCAAGCCTCCTCCGGTGGCTCCGGCTCCGTCGGAGCCGACATCGGCTCCGGCTGGAGCCGATACTTCTTCTGCTAGAGTAGTGTGTTCGGTGCCGGCCGGCTCCGATACCCTGACTACTGTTGCCTTGTCGGCTCCGGCTGGAGCCGACACTTTATCCAGCATCGGAGCCGAGATCCTCGGCTCCATCTGGGGTTCAAGGGACTTCGGCTCCGATGGCTCCGGCCCGTAAGAGATCCCGGTCCCCTTCGATACTAAGTATTCACTCGGCTCCGGGGTCTCCTCTTTTGTCGGAGCGGAGCCATCGGAGCCGATCTTCGAGATCTTCCAGGCTGTCTGACCACGATTTGGAGAGGGTGGTAAGCAGGCTGTTGAAATCTCAGGCACTGGCCCAAATGCTCCATAGCCCGTCTCAACAGACTTTGGCTATAGCCCCGATTCTTGAGATTCCTCCTCCGACTCCACACCAGAGTTCGGAGCCGGAGCTTCTTGGGACAGCGACTGTTTCGATGCCGGAGCCGATACATCCTCCGTCATCCTCGGCTCCGATCTCCTCCTTGAGACTTTCCTTGGAGGGATCCGGTCGTTGGGTTTCCACTGTCGGCTCCCAGGGGCTAGTGGCATCGGACCCTTGTCCGACCCGCTCTCCTCTCGGAGCTTCGGCTTTGGTAAGCTCGGCGCCGACATCGCCTCGAGCCTTCTCTCTCCTTGGAGCCGACCATTCCTGTTTCTTCGGAGCGGGTGTGTTCAGGTCTCCCGGGGAGAGGAGCCTTTGAGGTGATGAGGAGTGTCCTGGCCTCTGAGCCTGGTCAACGGTCTATCCCTCTAGCTCCTCCCTCATCAGTGCCTGCAGATGCCTCTTGCCAGCCTCTTGCTCCCAGGCCCAGGGATCCATCGCCCCAGGTTTCCCCGCTGGGAATTTCCTCCTCTTCCGAGGTTTCTCCTGACCCTGCAGGGGACCCCCCTCAGAAGAGGACGTGTAAGAGGAAACACACAGACTCCCCTGAGTCTACTACATCAGATACCGACTTAGATGAGTCGGAGGGTTCCCCACGGTCCCCCTCTGAGGATGTCTCATTTTCAGACATCCTTGAGCTCCTCAAACAGAGGGGGAATTGGCCCTCCATTGACCCCTCCGAGGATGAGTCGGTATACCTGGAGGCTTTTGGATCCCGACCCTCCACCTCCTGGGTGTCTCCGCCTTTCGACCCACTCATGCAGGTAGTGGCTCGGAAGGCGTGGGCGGCTCCAGATTCTGTGGAACCTGTCCCCAGGAGACCATCCAAGTTCATCACGGCCCCTTCGGACAAACAGTTCCTGTCCAAAGGTGTCTCTGTGGATGCTATGGTGGTGGCGGCAGCCACTAAGAAGGAACTGGCGGATCCTTCAGTACCTGTCCATCCTCCTAATAAGGATTCTAGGACCATGGACAGGTATGGAAAGCGGATGTTTTCTTCAGCGACCTTTGCTATCGTTCGCTGAATTACCTTTGTCACTTCACCAGGCTTCAACGAGATATTCTCAAGGAACTGGGAGAAGTAGTCCAGGATCCTTCAGCTGCTGGGGCTCAGGAAAAGATTGCCTCTCAGCTAGCTATCCTGAATTCGATATCTAACTCCTCCATGCGGCTCATATCTTATGCAGCCGATGGAGCAGCAGGGCCGCAGGCACAGGTGTTGCTCTTAGACGCCAAGCCTGGATGCGGCTGTGTAATTTCTGGACCCCTTTAAGGCGTCCTTCACCAACACCCCTTTGACGGTTCGGCTTTGTTCGGACCTCAGGTGAAGGATACTTTGACCAGATGTGAACAGGACGGTAAAACTCTTTCTGCCGTTGGAGTCCAGTTTTCCACTCCTTCTAGACCATATCCCAAGGGTCAGAAGGGGGAAGATGTGGTTCCGTAAAGCCCAAGGAGCTACACCGGACACACGTGGTCAGTTTACCCCAGAGGCAGAGGGGTAACAATAATAGACGCCGCCCTAGAGGCAGGGGGTCCTCAGAACCAGGGCAACAGGGAGCCTCTTCCTGAGAAGCCCTTTCAGCATCCCTGAGGTGTTGCCCGACTGTCCACCCTTGGAGGCAGTCGGGAAGAATTTCGCTGTACCCAGTAGCCTGGCAATCCCTATCACAAGAGAAGTGGGTACAGTCGATTATATCCGAGGGTTACAAAATCCCTTGAAAGGTTTCCCGTACCTCTACAATCCCTTCCAGACATCTCACCCGGTCAAAGGGATTTGGCAAAACAGGAAGTTTCAAAACTCCTGGGAAAAAGAGCCATCCAAACAGTGCCGGCAGACCAAGTAGGATCCGGCTTCTACTCAAGATTCTTTTGGTCCCCAAAAGGACGGGAGATTGGAGACCAATACTAGACCTAAGCAGACTAAACAAGTCTGTCAGAAAGGCAAGATTCGGATGGTCACGCTGCAATCCATTCTGCCCTTTCTGGGCAAGGACAACTGGATGTGCTCGATAGACCTTCAGGATGCGTACTATCATATAAAGATTCACAGACGCTCCAGAAGGTTTCTCCGCCGGCTGGGAGCCAGTCATTACCAATTCAGAGCACTGCCCTTTGGCCTCACTTCAGCCCCAGAGTGTTCACCAAATGCATGGCAGTGGTCACAGCTCACCTGAGACGTCGAGGATTCCAAGTGTTTCCTTATTTGGACGACTGGCTCCTCTCCGCCACCTCCAAGGATCAGCTTCTTCGGTCCAGAGACTACACCTTACAGCTTTGCAAGAGTCTAGGAATTTCGGTGAATTTCGAAAAATCCTCTCTGCTGCCTTGCCAATGTATCACCTTTATAGGCGCAGAGTTAGATACCGTCAAAAGGTTAGCCAGGCTAACAAATCAAAGGATTCTGGACATCCAGAAATTTGTTCAGCTTCTGTTACAAAGCAACAAGGTCAAAGCCAGGTTTGTCTTGAAAGTTCTAGGCCTAATGGCTGCAGCCATTGTTCTTCTTCCACTGGCTCGCTTCCACATGCGTCTCCTGCAGTGGATGTTGTTCATGCAGTGGTCGTACCACGATCTGCCCATGAGACACGAGATCTTAGTGACACAGTCTTGCAGGGCTCATCTACGATGGTGGATATCTTCCCCTCTTCTTCATCAGGGCCGACCCTTTGTTCCCCATCCTCCAGTTGCCACAGTCACCACGGATGCCTCTCTGATCGGGTGGGGGGGGGCATTATCAGGGCAGGATGGTCCACGGGACGTGGCAACCCATAGGATACCACCTGCACATAAATGTCCTGGAGATGAGAGCAGTGCTTTTAACGTTGCAAGCCCTCGACTTTCTTCCCACAGGGACTATTGCAGTACAGACGGACAACATGTCCGTGGTCTGGTACATCAACAAACAGGGCGGAACCAGGTCCTATCCCTTATGTCGAGAAGCTCTCAGACTTTGGCAATGGGCGATCTCTTCTCAGCGGTTTCTGATAGCAACGCACATCCCGGCAGGTCCAACCTATTGGCGGACAGGCTAAGCAGATCTATTCTGATGCCTCACGGTGGTCTCTCAATCAGTCTGTAGTGGATCAGATTTTTCTGAAGTGGGGCACCCTTGTTGCGATCTTTCGCTACCCCTCAAAACAGCAAGTGCCCAGATTACTTCACACTATTTCCTCTTCCAGGCCAACCCTTGAGAGACTCTCTAACCCAGGATTGGCCTCGGGGACTTCTTTATGCTTTTCCTCCCTTTCCATTGATTCCACAAGTCATTCAGAAAGCCACCGTTCTGAGAGCCAAATTGATCCTCATTGCTCCATATTGGCCTCGACAAATTTGGTTTCCGTCTCTACATCATCACCTTCTGGTGCAGCCCTGGCATCTGGACCCAGTTCCGGATCTTTTGATCCACCAGTCGGGTCATCAGCACCGGGCCATTCATTCTCTCAACCTCACTGCTTGGTTGCTCCACTTCCTTCCCTAGCCAGGCTACCAATGATTTCTGACTCAGTCAGAGACATTTTAGTGTCTTCTTTAAAGTCGTCCACTAGAACTGTTTATGCTAGCAAGTGGCGACGTTTTTCTGTTTGGGCAAACGTCAGAAATATTGATCCTTTCACCGCTCCTATACATTCTGTTTTGGATTTCCTGGCAGAGGTTTTTCATTCGGGATCGTCATCATCTACAGTCAAAGTACAACTGGCTGCTATTTCCAAATTTCATGTTGGCTTGCAGGACAATAACATCATGTCTCATAGGTTATGCAAAGCCTTTTTGAGAGGAGTTTTTCTCCTAAAACCGCCTGTGAAACATCCTCCTCCGCAATGGGATCTGAACTTAATGTTGGCATCCCTAATTCTACCTCCTTTCGAACCGTCTGCTACGTGTTCTTTAAAGTTGTTGACATGGAAAACTATATTTTTGCTGGCTGTTACTTCTGCAAGAAGAGTTTCTGAGATTCAGGCCCTCTGTATTCGTTCACCTTATCTGGTGTTTCATAAGGATAGGGTTTCGCTCAGAACTAACCCTTCCTTTCTTCCCAAGGTTGTATCTCAAGCCAATATTAACCAATCTATTGATCTACCAGTTTTCTTTCCTAACTATTCTGACAGAGCTGAACAGAAGCTGCATTTTTGGATGTTCATCGTCAGCTCAGGTACTACTTACATAGGACTAAACAAGTTAGAAAATCAGACCAATTGTTTGTCTCCTATGCAGAAAACAGGTTGGGTCTTCCAGTATCTAAAGTGACCTTATCTAGATGGTTGACTTCCACCATTTCCTATGTGTACTCTCTAAGGGGCAAACAACTATCTTCTAAGCCAAAAGCACATTCGACCAGGAGTCTATCCACTTCTGTAGCCTTTCAGGATAGACTTCCCATTGACACTATTTGTGCAGCAGCTACTTGGGCCACGCCTCATACCTTTGTGTCTCATTACAAGTTGGATTTGGCCTCCAGAGATAGGGCCAGTTTTGGTTCCACTGTTCTCAAGAGTCTGTTCCATTGAGCCACCCAGGATACAGGTGCTAGGACGGTCCCATCCAGCAAGAATGAAGGCGAGATTGACAACTTAACATTTAGAAGTTATGTACCTACCATAACGTTCCATGTTAGTTGTCTTCTCGCTTCTTTCTTGGCCCTCCCTCCTTCCCCTGGCCTGGACAGATCTTGGAGAGTTCCTATTAGATTGCTTCCTCTGGAGCATTGTTATGAGGACTTCTTTTAGGAACCATGGTTCCTAATTATATTAGGATAAGTCTTTAGCAGGGTTAGTTAGCTGCCAAACGAGATCTGAGGTAGTTCCGCCTTGCATCATGGGATATAGGGTTGCCTCGAGCTGGTAAAAGGAGTTCTCGAGCTAAAGCTAGTGCCGAGTCGGAGCCGAGGATCGGCTCCGAACCCATCCAGCAAGAAAGAAGGCGAGAGAAGACAACTAACATGGAACGTTATGGTAGGTACATAACTTCTAATTGTGCTATATACAATGCAAAAACAATACATAGATTGGTTTTTGGGGCACCATACATGCTATGTATTTTTTCATGTATTTCCTTTAAACATATACTCATTTATGGAAAATATGTTTATTGTTATTTTTTATATTTTTTATATTGGTTGGTTTTGGGTAATTCAGGGGTCTTTGAAGGTCACTGTGATATTCTATGGTTCAGCAATGTATTTATTTGGTCAGGATTTAGCCATTCCAAACAAAAAAATTTTTTTGGGCTATGGCTACATTTTATCATATCATTAATATTTATGATTTCTGTTGGCTTATTGGCTGAAAATTCTTATTTAATGTTTGATGGATGGGACTCTGTTGTTTTGTCCTACACTGAAGAAGGCAACATTTGCCAAAACCGGTCTGTATTCAATAAAGGATTACTATTTACCTCCACTTCTGCTCTTGCTGGTCTACTTGGTTGTTTTGTGGCATTTGGTTTGGACTGTGCATCTCCCCCGTGCATAGAACTTGGTTGGTTTGGTTATGGAAGAAGGGACAGCAACAGAAGCAGCAGGACCCAAGACTTTGTTAATCAGGCCGACTGAGGGCAACCTGCCAGCAGATTACTCAGATGTAATGACTGCAACAGTGAATACACTCGAACATCTACATTTATGGTAAGTGTACACAACTGTACTTTTTATAGCTATATATTTATGTTATATTCTTAAAAAAAAAAAAAAATCTTTCTCAGAATATTCCACAACACTGAGCTGTCCTTTTCTGGTTCCATTGGGTACAAAATAATATCCACAAATAAAGCCAACTTTTCTTGAACACCATACCAATTATATCCTTGAATTTTTGAGTCCCTTGTTTTCTTTGCCAGTGTTTCTAAATATAACACAAGTAACTAAGGGGGAAAGTTGACACCCTTATCTAGTTTCCTCTGCTTTGTTTCAATTTATCAGTGAGGAACCCTCCCACTTTGATTTTTGCCTCTGATCCAACATATATTTCTGTAATTAACCAATATCAGGAAATGCAGATGCTTCAGTTGCCCTACTCAAAATCCCAGCTTACTCTTTTGAATACTTTCTCTGCATCAAAATCCACCAGTAACAGCAGTATTTTCTTACATTCTGATTCCCTCTGGGTCAGTATTGTTCTGTTAATGTTGTCACATATTTGCCTCCCCTCCACAACACCACATTTTCCATGTCTATCTGTTTTGTCATTACCTTTGCCATTCTTTTACCCACTTTAGAGAAAAGCACTTTATATTCCACCCATCCATCAATCCATAACCCCTTTTCCCATTTTTGGACATGGGGTCAGTGTGTCACTTCAGCATTGACAATTATCTAGAGCCACGGTGTAGCTAGCTGTGCTGCGTCTGTTCTTCCATTTCACACACACTTATGGCCATTTCAAAGTGTTCAATCGACCTACTGCATCTCTTTGGAATGTGGGAGGAAATTGGAGTCATCTGGATAATAATGGTTTAAAACTGAAATGGGCCTATACAAAGCTGGAATAAGTGTGTTTTTACTGGTTTTTAGGTATTAAAATACAACTTTTTCCAGGATGTTGGTGCCTCTCCTGTTTTTAAAATACTGTTAAAACAAAATCTTCTAGAGCTTTATTTCATGTTCTTCGTGTTTCACTGTTGCAGTCCTTACATTTGGGTAATCTGCTGGCAGGTTGCCCTCAGTCGGCCTGAATAACAAAGTCATGGGTCCTGCATCGGTTGCTGTCTCCTCTTCATGACGTCAGATCAGTCTTTTTTGCTGCACGGTGCCCGAAGCAGAAGCAGTTCGCAAGTGCCCGTCGAGCTACTCCTGAAATTTTCATTTTCGAGTTTCAGAACCGAAGTCTTCAAACTAAAGCACCCCATTAGGGAAACTTTTTCTTGCTCAGTACCGATGTCAGTAAAAGTTAATAACTGCATTACTTGTGGGAAGCAAATACCTCTTGAGGATTTTCATTTGTACTGTATTCCTTGCCTAGGCCCTGATCACAATGTGCCTTGCTGTCGGTTTTGTACTAAATTTAACCGACACACTATTAAGCGTCGGTATATTTTTGCTTCTAAATATTTTGGCTCAAGATTTAACTACCATGAAATGTCGTCAGTTAGCAATCTGACTACCGGAGTTCACAAAAAACGCAAAGAAAAAGACAGAGACCGTGTAGGTCCAAAACTGATGACAAAGCTTCTCCTAAGCCAGTCTCCAGTTCGCCGGTACTCAGTGAGGCACTTTCGCAGCCCCTGATACCCGCTACGTTTGAGTTGCAGGCCTCTGTCTAGACCCATTCGGAGTATGGTATGCCATGAGATTCGCAAAGTATTGAACCTGCGGATGTCCCTCCCTTGGATGGGTCCGGAGCCGCTGAGCAGGCACTGGCTTCTGAGGGTGTTTTCAGGCCTCAACATTTTTATATTAAACTGACGCCATCAACAACAACTTCTACATCTAAAAAAACGATGCATGAGCCACGTGCTCAGGCCCTTATGCCTAAAAAACAAATTATCAAAATGGCTGAGGATTTAATTTTGATCAGGGGTTCCCCAATCCCCCCCCCCCTGCTAAGAGGCCTATGCAAGGCACTGATTATGAATCTTCAAATCAGGAATTTTCTGTTCCAACTTATGAGGATTCTGATGCAGAGGAATCCATCCCATCTGCATCTCCTCCTGAGGATTACTCTTTTGGAGAAACTTTGCATACTTTAAGGGAATATTTTCAATGGGAGAGTCAGGACTTCTCTGAATCAAAAAAGAGGCTTAGGGATTTCCTTCTTCCTCAGCATAGGCCTTTGGCAATACCTCCTGTTTTAGACATTGTTGATGATGTGTTCTCTGAATCAAGCATGGCTCCTGAGTCCCTGCCTCCAGCTCCTAGTAAGCCAGACAGATATTACAGGGTTCCTGACTCCCACAAATTTATTTTCAAAAATCCTGCTGCTGATCCTCAGACTATTTTGCAGGGTCCCAATGGGTGTAAAGGCTTCTACAGCCAAAAATCCTACCCCTTCTGATAGAGATTCCAGGGTGCTGGATAGATGGGGTAAGAAGGTTTATACGTCTGCAACCTTGACAATCAGGGCTTTAAACTGCCAGTTTCATATGCTTAAATATCAACAGCATGTTATGGGCTTACTGAAACAGAAAATGATGTTGATTTCTGATTGTGTGGAAAATAGAGTTACAATATTTATTGCATTCAGCAGAACAGGTTGGAAAGCATACTTTGCAATGTGGTTTTGATTCCTTGGAGGCCTCTTGTAGGGCCGCCATTACTGGATCTGTGATAAGAAGGCATGCCTGCCTCAAGGAGCAAAATCTGCCTGATCATGTTAAAGCTAAATTGTTGGATGCCCCTTTGCAGCATGATACTCCGGTAATAAGGCAGAAGAGGTTTTAAAGAAAATGGAAGATCAAGCTAAATCTATGTAAACTATAAAAGATTTCTTGCAAGTGCAGCCACCCAGATTCAGTAGGCACTGGCCTACTAAAAATTGGTCCTTTCCTGTGTCCAACAGAGCCACTCAGGGCAAACCCAGGTGCTCAAAAGGCTCCAGACATCAATCACAGGGATCTTACAGGTCAAAGCAATGGGGTGCCTCCACCTCCAAATCTGGAGGTAACAAAGCACTACCCTACAGTAAGCAGTCTCAATGACTTTCCTTTACCATCTCCAGGCACTTATCATTTGGCAGCCCCATTGGGGGGAAAACGCACTTCATGCACAAAATTGGCAGTTAATAACCCAGGACAAGTGGGTATTAAATATAGTATCCTAGGGGTACAGATTTAATTTCCATACTTTGCCAATTCCATATGGATGGCCGGATCTGCTAAAAAACAGTGGGCAGAGGCCCAGAAACAAGTCATGTCCCTCATGAATATGGGTTTTTTTCAACTGGTACCAGAAAAAGAAAAAGGACAAGGATTTTATTCAAGACTGTTCCTGGTACCGAGAAAAGACAATTCGTGGCGTCCAATACTGGACTTATTGATTCTGAACACGTTCCTGGACATTCCAAAATTCAAAATGTTGACTTTACAACAGCTACTGCCTATGCTAGGCTTAGTAACTCTAGACTTGAGGCATACCTGCATATCCCAATAAGGGAATCTTGCAGAAGATACCTCCACTTCAAAGCAGGTTTTTTTGCATTACCAATTCTCTGCACTGCCCTTTGGCTTATCTACTGTGCCCAGGATCATTACAAAGTTCCTGGCACCAGTAATTGCATTCTGCAGACAAAGAAACATTCGAATTTATCCTTATCTGGATGATTGTCTCATTCAGGCAGAGGACAAGGACACTCTTTTTCAACATCTGGCATTTGTAAAAAGGCTTCTATCATGCCTAGGGTACACCATAAATGAAAAAAAAACACAACTGGTACCCTTTCAAATAATTACATTCCTGGGTGCAAGCTTGAATACAACTGCCCAGATGGCTTACCTCATGCCAGATAAACAAATACAATTGGCAACATACTTCAATCAAATGGCAACAAAAACCAAGTTATCTGCAAGACAAAGTCTGCAGTCTTTGGGGTTCATGGCATCGTGCATTCTACTAATTCCATGTGCGAGACTGCATATGAGGAAACTTCAATGGTACCTAAAAAGTTTATGGAGTCAACATTGTCACAGCCTGGAAACAATGATCCTTCTCATTCCCTGCCTACAACAGGAGATTCTTTGGTGGGCAAAGACATGTCACCAAAACAAGGGACTGTCATTCACTCTACCCCCTGCCACCCAAACCCTAACTACAGATGCATCAGACTATGCTTGGGGGGCCCACCTGGCAGGGAGATGCATTCGGGGCAAATGGAGCCCAAACCAAATGCATCTGCATATCAACCAGAAAGAAATGCTAGCTGTTCAGAATGCTCTGACAGCCTTCAAGGACAACTACTGATAAAGACGGACAACACCACAGTTATGTGGTACATAGGGGGTTACCCATTCCTATCCTTTTTGCAGACTAGCCATGGCCTTGTGGAACACAGCCTTGACTTATACATCTTCAAGCTCAATTCCTGACAGGAAAGCAAAATACTGTGGCAGACAATCTAAGCAGAAGTCTTATGGACCCCCACGAATGAAAACTGGATCCACAAATCTTCAGCATGTTATACACAGAAGTGGGGAAGCCCAGGCATAGATCTATTTGCCTCTCCCAAAAAGTATCAGTTTGACAAATTCTGCACAAGAACTCATCACAAAAAAAGCGTGGAAAGTGGATGCTCTATCCTTCAGCTGGAAAAACCCATCAGTCTATGCCTTTCCCCCTCTGCCTCTACTCTCCAAGGTGTTACTAAAAGTCAGACAGGAAAAAACAAACATGATTCTAATTGCTCCAGACTGGCCTTGCCAACGCTGGCACCCGCTTCTAAGGAATATGTCACGCCTTCCTCCATGGTACTTGCCTCAAACACCTCATCTACTGTCTCAGCAGAACTATCAAATTCTGCACACTCCGCTCCAAACTCTGAATCTTGCAGCAAGGCTAATCAACTAATTATTCAAACCACATCTCTCAGTAAACCTGTGATGGATGTCATTTTGGAAGCCAGAAGGCCTAGTACTAGAAAATCTTATGCTGATAAATGGAAGAGATTCTGTGCTTGGAACCAAGCACAAGGAATAGACACAGCAAGGCCCAATATTCCTCAGATTCTACAATACTTAACTGAGATGCTTGACAAGGGCCTATCCTTTTCTTCAATAAAAATCCATGCCTCTGCCATCTCGGCTCATTACAACACAGAGCCTCCCCTCTTTTTGCATCCATAGCTAAAACAGTATCTCAGAGGGGCCAAAAATTTAAGGCCTCCCAGGAGAGCACCAACTCCTGCATGGAACCTCAATTTTGTCCTGGAAAAACTCACCCTGCCTCCTTTTGAACCAGCAGCTACTGTGGATATAAAATTTCTATCTTGGAAGACAGCTTTTCATTTGGCAGTCACTTAAGCTAGAAGGGTTTTGGAACTACAGACTCTCTTGGCAGTGGAGCCTTTCATTATAGTTTACCTGGACAGGGTGGCCCTCAGGACCAACCCTTCCTTTATGCCTAAGGTGGTATCCAGTGTGGCGCTTAACCAGACCATTCACCTGCCAACTTTTTTTCCAAATCCGCAGAACAAGGGAGAGCAGATTCTGCATTCATTGGATGTGCACAGACAACTAAGATTCTACTTAAACAGGACAAAATCTCTAAGAAAGTCTTAGCAACTACTGGTAGCGTTTGCTACAGGATCAGAGGGGAAGGCTATATCAAAGCAGACTATTTCTAAATGGATAAGCCACTGCATTAGTTTCTGCTGTTTGCACCGTGGTAAACCTGTGCCCAAGGGGATCTGATGCCATTCCACCAGGGCTGCCTCTACTTCAGCAGCTTTTCTCAGAGGGGTCCCAGCCAAAGACTTGGAGCTCTGTTCATACGTTCACAAAGCATTATCATTTACCTCTCTTCTCTAAATCTAGGGCAGGCTTTGCCACTGCAGTCCTGCAGGGCCTTATAGCTGCTCTTAATGCTGTTTAGTTCCATCCATAGCTTTGGGATTCTACCCAAATGTAATGACTGCAACAGTGAATACACTCTAACATCTACATTTATGGTAAGTGTACACAACTATACTTTTCTTCCCTCCTAGCTTCCAAACTTCACATGGAATGCCATCTATTCCTGGAGACTTTCCTGTAGATTGCTTATGCATTACCATTTTTGTCTCGTCCCCTCCTATCTTAACTGTTAGTTGTTGAGACTAATCTACAATCTAACCTTGGCATATTTAATTAAGCCTTCCATAAATATTTCCATTTATACTTTTTTTTGATTTCCCCACTTTTCTGCTTTATACAAATTTTCATAAAATTTCTGCAATATCTTTAATACCTCTACAGGATCTCTGCTTATTTTACTTGTTTTAGGCTCCCTAAGTTTGGCAACAACCCTTTCTACTTTCTGTTGCCTGTGTCATTGTGACAGAATTTTTTGTGCTCTGGCATTACTGTCAAAAGACAGTCACTTAACAGCAATTTTTCTAAACTCATGCATATTATCCAAGTACCACCTTATTTTCTCTTTAGCACTCTGCAATTACACCTCTTCTTGTTCTATAGGATTACCCTTATTTTGTAGTACTTCAACCTTTGTCAGTCCTTCTATATAATTGTTACTTCTTAACCAAATCTCTTCTATTTCTACCCAATTTTTAAACATCACTTTCATTTTATGCCACTTATTTAGCTATAACTTCTGGAGTACTTTCTATCTTCCCTAATAACTCCCGGATAATTTCCACTACCAGTTCCATAAATTCCTCTCTTTTTCACAGGTAGGTAGGGAAGCATTATTTCCTCATCTTTACTTCATTACCTTGCATTTGTATATCTTGGTAATTATTGGTGCATAATCTGAAATAGTTATCAGATGTTTGTCAAAGTTCTCAATTAAATGTACATGTTCCTGTGAAATATAACTTCTGTCTAATCTAGCCCAGTTATTGTATCTTAAGGAATATGTAAATTCTCTGAGTTCCTACTACTGAATTCACATCTTTTATATTAAATATTTTCAAAATTTTCTTCAGAAATGTACCCTCTTTTGTTATACTTTCCCTTCAAGCCCTCTTCCTTATTGTTGCAAATCAAGTTCCAGCCCCCACCTAAAAGTAATATTCCCTGCTGAAACCCAATTGTTTATCTCCAAAATTTTTGAGCTCCATAATAGCAGTAATAGGTAGAATATAAATGCATGCCAGTATAATCTCATTCCCTGCCAGTAGCCTCTTCCTACCACAACTCTGCCATTATCTTTTTTCCCCTCTTCTACCACTCCTGGAGCTGCTGTAGTAATCAATATAAGTACTCCTCTCTTCCTTTGTCCTGAATATCCATCCTGAAATATTTTCTTCATCAAATTCACATTCTCACATCCTTCCAAATGTGTCTTCTGTAGCATTGATGTTTACACACTGCATGTGTTAATATAATTAAATATTTTTTCATTTTTGTCTACATCTGTGAGACCGTTTGCATTCCAAGATAATATGGAAAGTGTTGTCATTATGGTAAGAAGTCACTATTCTCACCTATTATATATTGCAGCTTTTGTAAATGTCTATTTCCAGCTTTTGTGATACGTGCATCCATTAATGTTTGCAGGTTAATCCTTTATACATTTTTTTTTCTGATCAACATTGGAACCTATGTCACATTTTACAAGCCTTTTTTTTAATAAACCCCCTCAAAAAACACCCCATAACATACTAACTTAATAAAAACACACACAAGTATGTGCTTCTTCAAATAATGTTTAACCCTTCTAGTAGGAACATTTGTACCACATAGACAGCTGCTAACACAGGCCCTAATTAATATGAAATTGAAGTTATCCATGCTAAAAGCATGTTATTGCCTGTGCTTCTACTTAAACTAATTGTTGTCTCTTTTTCTTTTTTTTATCTTCCTCCCCCGTTGTGAAAACAACTTGTTTGTTTCAGAAATCGACTGCTAGCCTTGAAGAAACCAGTGTTCTGATTTTTATTACTTTATTATCAGCCTGTCTCAATGGAAATGCAAGAGAAAAAAAGAAGATTGTAGTCCTCTGCAGCCTGAAAGACGAGCTTAAACATTTCTTGCTAAAGCAAACCTTTTCATCATATTTAGTGCTTTCATGTTTACTTGTTTCCACTTAAAATTTATTAAGGGAGACCTGGTTCCCAAGTTACTAGAACCCAGCGACCCATGAATTTAACTCTGCAACTACCTTATTTCACTGTCACCATGCTATTCATAACACTAGAATCTTAGGCGACCATTGTTTTTAGCAGTGTACTAAAAGGTTGAAAGGCAAGTTCACTTTAAAGTTGAGAAACTTTAACAATTGTTTATTTAGCAACCTGCAATTGCTTTACAACATCTTTTAACCTATAGACTTAACACTGTTGTCTTAGAACCATAGCTACCTTTGTCTGTTACACCTGCTACTGGATAACTAGTGTCATTTATCCCCCCAACCATAGTCAGATTATTTTCATTTATTGCTTTAGCTACTTATACATTACTACAGACTTGGTTTTTGCTGATATATATTTATATTTTGCTAGTCAGTAGGCCTGTCTCAAGTGACTTGTCTTATGTGCAAATCTGATTGTTACAATTGTATCTAGCTGCAGCTACTGCCTTGAAAATGTCTTCTACATAGGAATATTGTTTTTTTTCTTTTTTTTCATTGCTATGTGAACACAAATATGGTCTCTGACTACTTTCCAGCACTGTTGTTTTGCTTAGCATGTATATTCTGTTACCTAAATATTGTTTGCATGCTGAATTGATGTTTAAAGCTTATCATATCTTGTGGACTTTCTGCTGCACTACTGTTTCCACCTTTCATTCTTTCCAGCTTCTCTGCCTCCTATTTCCCTCTCCCTCAGTCTACACTTCTGTCCCTTTTACTTTCTCTCCTCCTCCGACTCCACTCTGAATACTTCTCTCCCCTACTCTGCGTAATCTTCCTCCTGCACTCTTCTTCCTATTCTTCCCCCCTTACTCCCATTTTAACCTATTGTATTTTTCTCACTCCTTTTTCAGTTGCTCCCCAGAGTGTTTCACCCTTCTTCACTGACCAGATTACTCCTCCCAAAAGAGAAGACGTCCGTGGACTACCTGCCTGAGCTTTATTCATTTTTTGGGACACTCTCCCTTGCTAAAGAGACTTAGCGTATGTAACCTCTTAAATATATTTTTTCTCTAGCATCTTCCTAACCTTGAGCAGCATTCTACCCCAGTGCGTGTGAAAGTAGCCTAACACTGGTCACTGCACAAGCTCTCCATCCTTAGTTCCCAGTCCTTCTCCCTTTATTTATCTCTATCTATCTCTGTAGCCTAACTTCTCCGAGGAACCTCTTCCCCTCTGAGTGCACCTCCCTCCTTTTACCACTAGGTGGCAGCATATTCCTGATAAAAGGAGCTGCAATATTTCACTTTTCCCTGCTCTACTTACTTTCTGCCCAAAAGTGCCTCTGCCCTACACTCAAAGATTTAGTTACTTACATAGTTACTTTCAGAGAGTTCTTCACTTACCAAACATAACATCCTAGCTTTTAACTGTAAACCTAAGTTTAAAACATTTACCTGTACCCTGCAGTAATTCTCCTTATCCAGCCTCAGGTCACTGATTGTTTTTCGGCCCTTTTCCTGCCTTTCTGGCTCTTCCCGCTCCGTTCGCCCTACGGGCTCACTCCGCTCCCCTACCCTGCCCCCAATTCCCAGCTGCCCCCAATACCTCTACCTTTATTGCCCCTATCAGTCCGTTCCCCTCCTCCAACCAATCCTAACTCTCCTTTTCCCCTCCCCTTCCTCCTTTACCCACTCCCCCCATTACTAACACCCTATCAACTCTCTCTTCTATTTTCCTCTAACTGACCTCTACTACCATGCTCTCCCTTCCTCCCAAGGTCCTTCTCCTCTCTTCCTTCCTTTTCCTTCTAATATCTCTATACCAAATCACTTGCTATACTCATGTCCATTTACTCCCCTCTCCTCTTACTCCCCAACACCACCTTACCTCCCATTACCACAACATCTCAGCTTCTTTAGTCCCCTCCTACCCAATCCTCCTCCTGAAAGTAAAACTTTTTCCAAGCTCAGTTAAAAACCTTAAATATAAACCACACATCTACCAGCCTCCTCTCTCTAAATACAAAACTAATAAACACCTCCTCCATCCCACATTCATTCACTTGGCTGGAGATATTCACCCCAATCCAGGTCCTAATTTCCCTCCTACAAATCTCCCTAGCACCAACAAGAAATCCACTAATAAAAACCTCAAATTCCTCACCATCAACGCCCAAAGCTTAAAAAATAAACTATCCCTCTTCCATGCTTGGCTCAACCATAACTCTCCTGATATAGCAGCTATCTCTGAAACCTGGCTAAAACCTCACATTAATGACTCTGAGTTCCTACCCCCAGGATTCCATTCTCTCCGATCTGACCGACCTAATAGAAGAGGTGGTGGCGTTGCTCTAATCTACTCCAACCTCTTGTCCATTACTCCTTACCCTAACCCAATCCCTTCTTTCAGTAATGCTGAACTTGTAATTGGCTTACTAAAAATGAACAACCATAAAAGTATCTGCATCATTTGTCTCTATATCCCTCCAGGCAACAATATCAATACATTGGAAGACATCCTCTCCTGGACTTCCTCCAATATTAAGCTAGAAACCTTCATTTTGGGTGATGTAAATATTGATTGGGGAAAAATCTCTAACCCAAATCCCATGATCACTATCAACCTATTTAACTTCTCCCAACTTACTAACTCCATTACTAGACCTAACAAAGCTAATCCCTCTGACTCCATACTTGACTGGATCCTAGTATCTCATCCAAACAAAGTTATAAAATCTGGTGTCACTCCTGACCCTTTAGGAGACCACCTCCCTGCCTTCTCCATTCGAGCTACTTCCACCTCCCCACACTCTCACCACTACACTCACACTCAAAACCTATCTAACTTCAACCCTACTTCTTTCTCTGACTCTCTTAAACTCACCAACTGGAACCCTCTAAAAATACTACCATTAGACAAAGCCGTCGACTATTTCAATTCCACATTCTTAACTGTCCTTAACTCTCTAGCTCCAACAAGAACAAAAAGAGTTTAAGCAAATACCTCCCCTTGGTCACCAAAGACACAAAAAAGATAATGCTTCAAAGGGATAAAACCTGGAAGACCTACATTAAACACAAGCAACCTGAAATCTTCCTCATGTATAAGCAGTTAAGAAACCTTGCCAAGAAGCAAGTCCTTAGAGATAAAAAGTCTTACTACATCAAACTTCAAGAAAACCATGCTAGAAACCCCAAACAATTCTGGAATTCTATCAATTCCCTCCTTAAACCAGGTGCTAAAAACAACCCCTGTCCTGATACCAGCAAATCTGACCTTGAAATGGCCTCACTATTTAATTCCTTCTTCACCTCTTCCATCGCTGAGCTAACCAAGACATTTACTAACAATCACCTTCCTCCCCTCCCTGCTCATTCTTCCATAACATGCTCCCTCCCCCTCTTTCAAACTCAAACCAGTATCTACTGACCTAATAAAGAAACTTCTATATAAACTAAAGCCCTGCTCTAATGTCCCTGATAACATTCCATCCTCCTTCCTAAAAATAGCTTCTGACTCTATTGCTTTACCTAATCAGCATCCTAATTAATAGGTCATTACTTGAATCCCACGTACCTAAACTATGGCGTACCAGTTACATTCTTCCTCTTCACAAAGGCGGCAAAAATTTTAATGTCTCAAATTTCCACCCTATATCCATCCTCCCCCCAATCTCCAAAATCATAGAAAAATGTATCCACCTGCAAATCCTGCCATTCCTTACCAAGCACCAACTTCTCTCTCCTACCCAACACGGCTTCCACCCAGGACACAGTACTAACACCACCCTTCTCTCCTTCTTGCACTGTCAATTCAGCTAGTGACTCCGGTAATACAGTATCCTCTGTCCTACTAGATTTATCCAAAGCTTTTGACACCATCTCTCACACCCACCTTCTAAATCACCTCTCTGATCTCAACCTTTGCCCAAAGACTCTTTCCTGGTTCTCCAGCTACCTTTCAAACAGATCCCAAGCTGTGAGATGGGGCCAAGCCACCTCTACTTTTCTTCCTACCCCTACCGGAGTACCTCATGGTTCCATACTCGGCCCATTACTATTCAATATCTTTATTAATGACTTCCACAAAGCCATTCCTAACACCAAAGTTGTGCAATATGCTGATGATTCCACTTTGATCTGCTCTGCCTCTAACCTAACAGACCTCCAAGCCTAACTCAAAGTGCCTTCTCAGCCACTGAAAACTGGATGCTACAAAATCATCTCTCCCTAAATGCTAACAAAACTAAGATCCTCCTTTTCTCCCCCTCTAAATCCTCCTCTCTTGATAAAAACTAATTTCAAATTACCAGCCTTAGCAACTCCTCTATCGAGATTGTACCCTCCACCAAACTTCTCGGTGTTACAATTGATGATCAACTAAAATTTAATACCCATATCCAGCTAAACATAAAAAAAAACACACATAAAACTAGGCTTACTGTATAGAAACAACCACTTCCTCTCTCCTCATTCCAGACTAACCCTTGCCTCTGCCTACCTCCTTCCCTCCCTCCTGTACGGAGCTCCCCTGCTCACTAATCTTTCATCCACACTTACCTCCAAACAAAATCTCTAGATTTTTCACAAATGCCAAATCCTCTTCTCATCACTGCTCCTCCCTTCACTCTCTAAACTGGCTTGAACTTCCCAATCAACTTAACTTCATCCAAATCACCACAGCCTTCAAACTATTGTTCCAGCCTTCTAACTGCCCTGCTCTTTCAAATATTCTACAACCTTATACTCCACTTAGACCACTTAGATCTTCTCAACAAAACCTGATCGCAGTACAAAAACCTCAGCGCCCTGCAGGTCAGCTTCTCTTAGCCTTTACCCTAGCTAAAAACTGGAATGCTCTGCCTTAGACACTAAGGACATGTACCAACCTTAATAACTTCAAAACCCAACTTCATTCCTACCTCTATCTAAACAGAATTTGCAGCTGCACTCTTCAGCCTACAACTCTTAAACTATCTTCTCCCTTTTCTCCAGGCTAACCTCTTCCTATTCACCTTCCTATCCTTTCTAAAAATAGCTTAGGTAACAAAACAGTAAAATTTGATTTTCATGATGTAAGCCCTTTTCCTCCTTAACAAAATTGAAATTGTTAGTGTTTATTCTTTTGTAACTACCTGTTATCTGTAATACCTAGTGTCTATGACTTTTCATGTTAACTGAAACCGTTTTGGTAATCAAAATATTATTAAACTGTTGTATTTCCTTGTTGAAGCTTTTCTCCCCGGGCCTCCACTGAAAACGGGCCTCCAAGCCCAGTGGACCTCCCCGGTAATCAAACTGAAATAAATAATAAATAAATAAATTACACCAAGGGTCTTAATCTAGACATTCACCTTGGAAAAGTAAGAAAACATTTGCTGTACATGTATTATGATCTGTGTACTTTTACGGAAGCACTTTACATAATCGAATTACTGAAATCTCGAATGTCATATGGTCGAGACCATATGATCGACATTTCAGTAAATCGAATATGTAAAGTTTTAAAAAATAACACTACCTTAAAACGTTACATGCACACAGAGGCAAGGCTTCTTGTATGCTGTGTGTGTGTGTACATAATGTTTTTATCTTTTTTGTGGTGTTGACAGGAAGTGGGAAATCTCCTGTTTTGCGCTTCCACATACAGCGCAATATGGGAGATTTCCCTTTTCCCCACTGTAGCGCGATCTCGGAGTTGGTATATTTAAGTAGGGGGGGTGTGGGGGGGTGCAGGGGGGCAAAGCTCCCCTGCAAAAGCGATGTTTGACTTTTTTTTGGGGGGGGGGTTCATTTTAGAAGTTCGAGTTTCCAAAACTCGATCTTTTGGTCTCGACCATATGAGGTTCGAGATTTTGGGAATTCGATCTTCTAAAGTGAATCCGTACTTTTACACCCCACCCCCAACTTCAACCCACTATTATAGGCTATAGACTTAAACATGCTTTTGTCTAGCTCTTTTTCTCTTTTTGCACTGTAATGCCTACGTTTAATACCAAAAAAGAATGAAAGAGGAAGAAGAGAAAACAACATGTTTCTTTTAATAACTTTGACATACAAGAACAACTAAAAATAGTTTACTGTAAAATATGCAATTTATATTGTGAAAAGCTTCATAGAAATACTGTTAAGAACAGAAATTGTTTTGCTTAGTTATCTTTTTCCTTGTTGTTCTCCTCCCTGTGAGAAGAATGAGAAGCAGAGTTCCCTTGTGCTTGCTGGCTCACTTTTTTGTTCGGTAAACTTTATTTTCTCCTTAGTCTGCTCTGCATCAAAAAAATTCTTTGATCCTCCAGGGGAAAAAATACTCTGGCAACTGGATACAGCAGCTTAAATCTCACACCTGCATCTTGATATTCCCTGATTGTTGGGATAAATTTGCTTCTCTTCTCCCTGGTATACAGTGAACACTTTCTGCAAACACACTGCTGTCTCCAATTTTAATACTTTTCCCTTTTGCCCCACTTTTCTCACAATCAACTCTTTCTGCTGGTATGATTACATCTTTATTAACGTAGGTCTTGTCTGCTTCTGCTTTCTCATGGCCAGGTTTGGATCTTTGCCTTTTCATTTAAAAAATCTTGCTGTGGACCACCAGTCCAGTTGCTTATTTGTGCTTCCATAAAATTAATACAGTCTGTTCCTTCCAGTTTCTCTGGTACAACAGAAAATCAGAAGATGTTCTTCGTGTTTCACTGTTGCAGTCATCACATTTGGGTTATCCCTGCCAGGGTAGCCCTCAGCCAGCCCAAATACCAGAGACTTAGTATTTCTGCGTCAGTTGCTGTCGCTTGAGGACTGATGTTAAGGTCGTCAGTGTTATAAAGTAAAGCAGCCAACACCATTACGTCAGTCTTTCTTGCCGTGGAGCCCAAAGCAGAAGCAGTTTGCATGAGTGCCGTTCGGCCACTACCTGTGTTTTTGTTTCCGATTTGAAGTTGAAGTCTTCTAAAGCTAAGTACCCCATTGGGGATCCTTTTTTCTTGCACTAACCAATGTCAGAAACAGTTAATTGTCTTGCCTGTGGAAAGCAAATAGCACACCGAGACTTCCACTCTTACTGAGTCACTTGTCTAGGCCCAGACCAAGATGTCCCCCGTTGTCACTTCTGTACTTTAATGCCAGAACTGTCCATCATCGGGCCCTTATTGTAGCCAGATATTTTCATTTACAGTCCTCAAATTCCAATATGGCTTCAGTAAGCCATCCAACAGCAGATCTTCCGAAAAAACATAAAGATAAAGACAGACTGCAGAGGTCCAAACCTTCTGACGATGCTTCTGTTAAGCTAGTCATTAGTACTCCGGTACTCAGTGAGGTGCTTTCGTAGCTCCTAATGCCTGCTTCAGTTGATTCTCAGGCTGCTACTGTGACCCTTTTGGAGTTCAGTATGCCACTATACTCTTCTTTGTCTGAGGATCCTGCGGCCATCTTAACCTTGGATGGGTCTGGAGCCGCTGAGCAGGTAGCAGCTTCCGAGGAAGTTCTTCACGCCTCCGAATCTCAACACAAATAGACATCTTCTTTTGCGACTGCCATTCTTTCAAAAAGAACCAAGTTCCTTAGGCCCAGGGTTCGAACCACACCCAAGAAACCAACTACCCACTCTCAGGCGCCTACTACCTTGCCTCAGTCTCAAATGCTTAAAATGGCAGAGGACCTTTTAATGCTGATCAGGGGAAGCCAACCTACCCCCTCAAAAAGGAAAAGAGATCTGCCTCCAGTAGTTTTGCCTGAACAAGGGTCAGACGAATCTGATGCATCTGACTATGAAGACATGCAGCCCCTCGCACTTGAGGATTCTGATGCAGAGGAATCCAGTCCTTCAGCCTCTCCCTCAGAGGAGTTGTCATTTGAGGAAACCCTGCATACTTAAAGGGAGCATTTCCAGTGGGAGAGTCAGGACTACCCTCAGTCTAAAAAGAGACTCGGGGAATTCCTAGATCTTCCACAACACAGACCCTTAGCCATCCCCCAGTACTGGATGTGGTGGAGGATGTTTTCCTTGAATCTAGCTTGACTCCTGATGCCCTAGCTCCTGCACCCAGAAAACCAGACAGGTACTACAGAGTCCCTGACTCACACAAATATCTTTTTATTCAACAGCTGACCCTGAGGTCATTCCTCTGTGGCCAAAAGAGATGAAAGCAACCTCTGCTAAGAATCACACTTCCTCAGATAGGGATTCCCAAGCATTGGACAGATGTGTTAAAAAAAAGTATACACCTCAGCTACTCTTGCTATCATGAGTAAATTGTCAGTTCCTTATGCTTAAATATCAGCAACATACCTTGGAACTCCTTAAACAAAAACTTTCCTCCTTTCCTGCTTGCACAGAATCTAAAAATTTACAAGACTTAATGCATTCTGCAATTCAAGTAACTAAACACACTTTGCACTGTGGTTTTGATGCCCTAGAAGCTTTTTGCAGGGCAGCAGTTACTGGATCTGTCATTAGAAGACATGCATGGCTTAAGGAACAACCCCTGCCAGACCATGTCAAATCTAAATTGTTGGATGCACCCTTGCACAACGATCACTTATTTGGCACTAAGGCAGAAGAGGTCTTAAAGATGGAAGAAAAAGCAAAATCTATGCAAACAGTTAAAGATTTTGTACAGGTCCAGCCCCCTAGATTCAGCAGGCATTTCCCCTCCAAGCACTGGTCCTTTCCTGCTCCGAGTAAAGAGGCCCAGCCTAGGCCCCATGGAAACAGACCCCCCCAGACAGCAGCCCCAGGGAATGCAGAGATGTAAGCAGTGGACTACCTGCACTTCAAAACCAGGGAGTTCTAAGCCACCCTCTTATGGTAAGAACTCACAATGATTCACATCCTCCCGACCTCTCCTCTGACCACCTTCACATACCCTTAGGAGGAAAACCTCTCCTTTCACTCAAGCACCAGGGCCACCATTACCAAGGACCAGTTGGTTCTGAACAGTGTGTCACAGGGAAACATATTCTCCTTCCTCACCCTTTCAACCCCAAAAGAGTTCCCAGATCTACCAACAAATCATTGGGCATAGGCTCAAAAGCAAATCCATTCCCTGCTCTCTTTGAGGGCAGTAGAGCATGTTCCTGCAGAACAGATAGGCCAAGGCTTCTACTCCAGACTTTTTGCCTTTTGCAGACAAAGAAATATTCAAATTTACCCCTACTTAGATGACTGCCTTATTCAGGCAGACAGCCAAGAAAAGCTGCTCAAACACCTGGCCTTTGTAAAGAGCCTACTAACCTCCCTAGGCTACATCGTCAACAAAAATAAATCAAAACAGGTGCCCACCCAAAGGATAATCTTCCTGGGAGCAAGTCTGGACACAGCATCCCAGATGGCATACCTTACACCAGAGAAACAAATTTTCCTGTCAGCCTGCTTCTCTCAACTGGCCACCAGGCCCAAGCTTTCTGCAAGGAAGATCCTGCAAGCCCTGGGGTTTATGGCATCTTGCATGCTCCTCATTCCATATGCCAGACTACATACGAGGAAACTTCAATGGTACCTAAAGAGCCTTTGGTGTCAACACTCTCAAGACCTGGAAATTCTTCTACCTATTATTCCTTGCCAAAGGAATTTCTTTGGTTGGTAACTGCCTGCTCCCACAACAAAGGACTGCCCTCCTCCCAGACCCCCACCATAGACACAGACTGTGTTTGGGGTGCACACCTGGATGGCAGGTGCATACAGGGCCAATGGAGCCCAGAGCAAATCCCCCTGCACATCAGTTAAAAACAGATGATGGCTGTGCAGAAGCCTTGTTAGCTTTCAAACCCCTTCTGTCTCCAGTGGTGGTTCTGGTCAAAACAGACAACACCACTGTGATGTAAATCAACAAGCAGGGAGGGACTCACTCCTACCTTCTATGCAGCCTGGCCATGACCCTTTGGCTCACCGACTCTTCCATGCAACTACACCTGTTAGCGCAATACCTCCCAGGCTGTCTCAACTCACTGGCAGACCAGTTAAGCAGAAGGCTTTTGGAGCCACACAAGTGGCAGCTCAACAGAAGTACCTTCTTCCTAATAACTCAGAAATGGGTCGACCTCTTTGCCTCCCACACCATCAGCTCAGCAAATTTTGCACCAGGGAGCATCACTGCATGGCTTGGAAAGTGGATGCCCTATCCTTCCCCTGGGTCAACCTCTCAGTCTATGCCTTTCCTGCCCTACCTCTCATCCTGAGGGTACTGCTCAAAATAAGAGAGGAAAAACCAAGGACCATTCTTATAGCTCAAGACTGGCCCCAGCAGCACTGGTACCCCTTGCTGTGTGCAGCCTGTCCCCACTGTCCCCATGGCATCTTCCTCAGATTCCAAACCTCCTAACCCAGAGGGAAGTGGAGTTCAGGCATCCCCAATTTCAGACACTCAATTTGGCAGCTTGGCTTATTCCCAAACCCCAAATCAGTCTGCCATCCTCAGTAACAGGTCCTGGATGTTATCCATGAGACCAGACACCCTAGCACCAGAAAGTCTTATGCAGATAAATGGAAAAGGTTCTGCACCTGGATCCAGGCTGAGGGGGCCAATATGGCACAGCCCTCCATCCCTCTCATCCTGGATTACTTAGCTGACCTACTACACATTGGTCTCTTTCTCGTCTATACAAATCATGCTTCTGCTATTTCTGCTCTTTTTCCCACTGAGCAGCCCCTTTTCTCACACCCTTTGATCAAACAGTTCCTCAGAGGAGCTAGCAACTTGAGACCCCCCAGAAGCGCACCAACACCAGCTTGGGACCTTAACTTTGTCTTGGTAAAGCTCACCCTGACTCTTTTCGAACCAGCTTCTTCTGCAGAGCTAAAATTTATCTCATGGAAGACCGCCTTCCTTCTGGCCATCACTTCGGCGAGAAGAGTCTCTGAGCTGCAAGCACTCATGGCTGTAGAACCCTACATCATCATCATCCATGCAGACCGGGTATCTCTCAAAACGAACCCGTCCTTCATGCCCAAGGTGGTGTCCAGTGTGGCTCTCAACCAATCCATTCATTTGCCCACCTTCTTCTCTAATCCCCAGAACAAGGGGGAAAGGATTTTGCACTCTCTAGATGTGCACAGATAGCTCAGATACTATCTGGACAGGACTAAACCCTTCAGAAAGTCTGATCAGTTGCTAGTTAGGTTTTCTACAGGGGCAGAAGGCAAAGCCATCTCCATGCAAACCATTTCCAAATGGATAGCACACTGCATCCATTTCTGCTACAAACAGCATGGTAAGCCTCCCCCAAGGGCCGGACACACTCCATTAGAGCAGCCTCCACCTCTGCAGCTTTCCTCAGAGAAGTCCCCACCAGGGACCTCCTGGAGGCTGCCACCTGGACATCTGTTTACACTTTTACCAAGCATTACCACCTGCCTCTCTTAACCAAATCCAGGGCAGGGTTTGCCTCTGCAGTCTTGCAGGGCATCCTAGCCAGCCCCTAGCTTGCTTGACTGCCTCCACCCATTTCCTCAGCTTTGGGAATTTACCCAAATGTGATGACTGCAACAGTGAAACACGAAGAATATAGCGCAGTTGTGTACACTTACCATAAATGTAGATGTACGAGAGTATTCACTGTTGCAGTCCTGGTTTCCCTCTCTCCATCCCCCTTTTTTCTCTTTCTCCTTTTGTTACCCTTCTTCCTTGTTATTCTCCTTCCCTTACAAGGGACATATTGGTATTTATTTTTCACTGGTGAGGTTCTTTCACCAGAACCTGGCCTTCTACTTTGGGGGCTCCTGACAGGTTTAGGGCAAGAAAAACTGATGTAAGTCAGCTGCCTTACTTTATACCACTAACAACCTGATGTCAGTCCTCAAGTGACAGCAACAGATGCAGAAATACTAAGTCTCTGGTATTCGGGCTGGCTGAGGGCTACCTGGCAGGGATAACCCAAATGTGATGATTGCAAAAGTGATTACACTCCATCTACATTTATGGTAAGTGTACACAACTGTACTTTTTGTTTGTGCCCTTTCTTCTAACTTTTTTCTATTTTTGAAACCCCCCTTCTTGAGAAACTCATACTCAGCCATTTTTTTCATTTCAGCCTTTGATTTTTGTAGTTTTATTAGTTTGTGTGAACAGCTAGTTAAAGCTTCTTCTGTTTTTCTTCCAGCCTTTATACAAATTAATATATTCCTTCAGTGTTTCATTTTTAACCATCACTGTGTACATATTTTTTCCTCTGTTGAACCAAAGCTGAAGCTTGAACTGCTGTTTGCTGAACAGTTGCAGAATCCTTGTCGATTTTCTTTCGGGTTTTCCAAACTTCTTTGTTGGCATTCTGACAGTGTACTTACCAGCCAATAATTGAATTTTACCCAAAAAAGTTTCAGTGGCATCCCTTTTTCTCAATTTGTTTTCACATTGAGAGAGCTGAAGTCAAGCTGTTGGAAGTCCAGGATGAATATTGTATTAAACTAGTAGTATTTTTATTGATGTTGGTTGCAGAGTAAACACAAATATGGAATAAGTCAATTCCATCAATTAGGACTGTGACTTAAGTAACTGAATTCGGTGTTACTGAAAGCCGTACTGCAAAAGATAATTAATTGGAAAAAGATGTGGCATGATGTCAGAACCATGGCCTTAAGCTCAATGCCAAAAAATGTGTTGTCATCCTCCTTGGGAAAAACCCAGTTCCCTTGAATTGCCACATCAATGGTAGTCCACTAAACACAGAAGGCATTATAAGAGATCTGGGAACACAGGTTGACAGCAACCTCTCTTTTGACCACCATGTTCCTGCTGTGGTCAGAAAGTCCTTCTGTGTGACACATCTCATTACTAGGGGGTTTGCATCCAGGAATAGAGGTTATGGTCTCCCTCTACTCTTACCTCATTAGGTCATTCATCAAATACAATGCCCCATTTGCCATGTACTTCACTAGACAGCTGCAACAACTGGAGAGGCCGCAAAAGTACCTCACAAAGAGGATCCTAGTCCTTTCTTGTCTTATATGGACAGGCTCAAACTCCAACTGTTCTCTGTCTCATATCACCTACTTAGAAGTGATCACTGCTTAACTTGCAAAGCCATGTCTGCCCTAGCTCTGTTAGAAATGCTACATCTAAAGAAATCCCAATACCTCTGCACCACACACTCCAGAGACCTTAACCTCATTACCACAATCTACAGAATATGCTGGAGGGACAGGTTCATAACTCAGAGACTGGCCCCATGCTATGGAATAGACTTCCCGTACATGTCAAGCAGAGCATCTCACTGGCCCTCTTCAAGAGAAATCTTGATGAGTGGATTGGAAATAGAAAATTCACCCCGGGGATCACTCCAGTGGCTCTACTCGACAGAGGCACTATGAACTAGGGTCGGGTGGCACGATGCCAGGGTAATCCTATGGGCTAGGCTTGTAAAGGCTCCAGGGCCATTAGCCTAGTACACACCTATGAACCTATGGTTACTGGGGAATATCTGTATGGATACAATTGAATTTTATTTTTTTTGAAAGTCAGACGTTTTCAGCTTTAATCGTTCTGGGGTGGAATAGAGAATTGTTACCTTGGTTAACGGCAGATGGATTAATGTATTTTTAATATATATAATATAAAGTTCTGCTGCTGCTGGGCTGACTGGAATCAAAGGGTAGGTTTATTTGTTTTTAATATGCTGTACATTGTAAATAGTGGTTAATGAATGTCTTGTTATGAGAATTAGATGGCTAAAAGTGAGACAGTTTTGTTACCGAGTCACAACGCAAAAATCACAAAACCTTGGAAACACTTGACTGAGATCTACAGTTAAGATTAGTAAAACTCAAAATGCATTTTGAAGGTGGGCAAGCTTCTTAAACCCTGAATATGACACCAAATCCAAGACTACACTATGTCAGGGGAAAAACCTAATCCATAAGGTAGCGCACTCTTGATCTTCAGAGTGAAATTACAGATTAGTAGTCAATGATTAGTGTCTCACGATTGTAGCAGTGCTAAACCTAGTTTCTGAATTAGTTGTTTGCCATTTAGGCTATGGTTTATATGTGTGTGTAATTTTGTTTATTAAAAAATGTGTAAAAAAGTATGTGTAGTTGTATGTATGCATCTAAAGTGTCCTGTAATTAGTGCTGGACTATATTAATTGAGCACTGAACTGTGTTTATATTTAAGCTGTTATTTGAATGCAGTAAAGTTGCATCTGAAGGTCTTAAAAAATGCAGAGTGCGGATGCTAACAGAGCTTAAATGATTTAGAGGAGACAGAGAAACCCGAAAGCAAATTGAAAGAACTTAACTATTTATATTGGCCAAAGCTGCTGGTGGTGGTAGGGATTGGGAATCAATAAAATACCTTTCCACCAAATTAAAAAAAAAATGGAGATTAGAGCACTGTATCCTTCCTAGTGGCTAGAGAAGGTACTGTGTATCATGAGAACAGGATGTCAGTGAATCTACTGCGAATGTTCTACTTAGAGCTCTGTCAAGAACCTAGGAAAACCAGACGTGAGGAGCTGGTGACAAAATTTTTCAAAGACCTGGTTGGTTTTATGCTCAGTAAATAACATTAAGCCTCATTAGCTAAAGATAACACCACAGAGGAAATTGCTATGATAGTTAACCACCTAAAAGGAAGTAAAGCCTTGTATTCACATGGTATCTCCATGTGTAATCAGTACTGCAGTGAAAAGGCACACCAGTTTTCCTAAATTTTAAAAACTGTCAGAAGATGCTGCTTTTCCTAGCCACATGTCAGCCTCAAGTAAATCATGAACATTTACAGGCAAACTTCCAAATGACCTCAGAAACTATTTCCCTTTATCTCTGATCAAATGTGACACCAACCTCTATAAGAGAAATTTCACAACCCAGTTAAAAAAAAAAAAAAAAAAACTTGTAAGTACTGAAATTTAGTTCACTGTACTTAAGCAAGTATCATTTACAGCAGGGGCTGCGAAATGCATAATACATCATCTTCTCTTACAATAGACAAACACCAGTATGAGCCATTGGTCATGCGCTTTATAAAGATGTTGGAAAAAAAACACTAATTCATCTGCTTGGTACTGTGCCTGGGATGGACTCTAATTTTGGCTCACCATGCAGCTTTGTCTAAGATGATGCAAGTTTGAAGTCCAGCAGCACTGAATGGGTTTATATTTACCTCCTTTCTGCTAACATGAGAAAAAAAGGCCAGGCTAACCTCTGTAGCCACAACTCTTTCTTCCTACAGCCATAAGAAAGAAATCTTTGGTATGCATCTGACTCTAAGATGGCTGAGTTAAGTAATACCTCTACTACATAAGGATAAGAGCTGGGTTCAGTCCTGATGTCTAGTAAGTGTCTGTATGTAATTTTGCATGTTCTCACATGGCTGTTTTCTTTGGGCACTTCAGATGTTTCACTCCCACTGCTGCAGTAGCCTTTAGGATAAATGGACTGTGTCCTGCCAAGGACACAACTGGTCAGCTTCCAAAAGTTCTGGTTCCCTCCCGTACCTTCATTCTTACTGCTGATTGGACAGGCCCTATGGGCGATAGAGTGAAGCTTTCCTCAATACTCATGATTCTGCGTGAAGCAGCAGCTCAGGGACTTCACAGGATTAGCAGACAGTCTTCAACTTTAATTCTGGAAGATGAATCCCCCAGAGGGGACCCCTTTTACACAGATGTATCATCTTTTTAAGAAAACCAGTATTCTTTCTAATGTTGGAATTTCCTGCCAGGGATCGTTATTTTGCTGTTCTTGTGAGAAAATGTACTGCTTATAGAAAATTTTCTGCTCAACTGAAAGTTTAATGTTGAGACTTTTTAATCTGGGTAAGGATTATTACAAGACAGGTTAATGCTTTTGACACTCTGTGACAACATACTTGTCATATTTTTTGTCAGACATTTTTTTTTTGGCAAAGGGTTTTCTGACAGAATTTGTTTGCTGGCTTATACATTACTGTGATAGGGAACTCTGTATGAGAGTGTAAGCATTCTGCTTTTGTACAATTTTTGACAGCTTAACTTCCGACCGACTCATTCCAGCAAAGTTTACTGGCATGACATCCTCTTTTTTTACAACATGGACACTTGTCTTCCAGTTGTATTTTTTGCTGTACCTACTAAGAAAACAATATTTACCAAAAAGCCCTTGCTGATGCCATGGACTCATTGACTGCTTCAACTAGTGGTGTGTGAATCTACGGTGGCCATTTGTCATTCCCCAGACCTCTCACTTGCCTCTAGCTTCCTCTGAGAAAGTCCTCTCAGCCACCACAAACCAGGAGTCAGACACAGTCCTCTTCAGCTGTTCCAGTCTGGTTGAGGGAAGACGCTTTGGAAGATGTTGCTTGGGATAGTCAAGAAAAGATACCCCTAGATGAGGCAGTAGGGCCTTCTCCAAGTTAGTTTTTCTCAAAATTTGTAAATAAAAAAAAAAAAAAAAAAAAAAGTTTAAACATTGTTCATGTAAAGACATGGTCTCTGTTACAAAAGATGATTTTCCTACCTTAGCTAGGCAATTGTTACAGGCTGTTAGTAAATATCAGTGGAGCTGTTCCTGAGGTTCTTCTGTGTTCTGACATAGACTGAAACAGAGCTTTTTTTCTCCTATATATTCCCAAGCCCAAATCTTTGAGAGTAAACTTGTTCATCACAACCCCCTTGGAGGAATTTCTTTTCTCAAACAAATGCCATGATGATTGAGGTGTATTTATGGGGACAGATGGATGTTCCTCCTGAACTGAGGAAACGTTATGATGTATGCCATTCTTTTAGTCATTATAGATGTAAACACTTTATAATCATGGTTTAATATTGAAATAGGCCTGTATGAAGCTGGATCTGATGGATCTTTATCCTCTTTAGGTATTACCATTACTACCACTTTCTTCCATGATGCTGGTACTTCTCCTTCTCTTAAAATACTGTTGAACAAAACCTTCCAGGTCTTTATCAGTTTTTCCCCTCTTAGTATTCCTATGGAAGTTTGGAAACTATCTATCCCTGTGGAGGTTCCTTCAAAATGGTTATACATAGCCATTTTAATCTCGTCTCTTCTTATCCTGTTAGTAATTGAGCCTCATTTACCTCTAACCTTGACATATTTAATTCTTCCATAAATATTTCCATGTGTATCTTTTCTTGAATTCCATATATCTCTGCTTTATACAAACTTTCATAAAATTTCAGAAATATTTCTAATACTTCCACAGGATCTCGTTATCTTCCTTGTTATAGGCTCCCTAAGCTTGATGACAGCCCTTTCCACTTTTTGTTGCCTGAGTTGTGTTAAAAGTGTCTGTGCTCCATAATTATTGTAAAAAAAAACAGTTGCTGAACAATCTTATTTTCTGTTTAACATTCTGCAGTTGCTCCTTCTTTTCTTCTGAGAGATATCCCCCCTGGTTTGTAGTACTTTAACATTTGTCAGTCCCTCTAAATAATTCTTGTTACTACTTAACCATGTCTCCCTTTTTTTTTTTTTTATTTCCAGCCTAGTTTTCAACTCCTGAAGATCAAAGGCAAGAAAAAACAAACTGCTACTAAGCCAGCACAGCTCCTGATGCCAAACAGCAGGACTAAACGCCTCCCAAACACACTTATGCCTGTTCTGGAAGTCAAAGGCAAAAACAACAAGCTGCTGCTAAGCCAACACAGTTCCTAATTCCAAGCAGCAGAAATAAACACCTCCAGTAAGCACAGTCAGAGAGGTGAAACTCATCAAAGATAAACTCAGCCAGATAGCCAAACTCACAGAAGCAGGTCTTTTTAAATTCCAAAGGGATAAGCAAACAAGACACCAATAAATGAACAACCTCAATTTTATTAAGCACCACGATACTGCTTTTCGTCGGCGCCCTGCACCAACTTCTTCAGACTTTGAAAAATAACAACTCACACTTAAGTGCTGCTACATTCAAAGCCATTGCAAGCAAAGTCTATTACAAAACACACCCTCCAATTACCTTAAAGGAACAGACACAAGTAGCTTCAATCCAACTAAAATGTTCCTATCCCATAAACACACATATAAAAAGTTGTATGTGATATAAAATATACAACTGTAAAAATAATACTGTTCCTTACATAGCACTTAAATAATGCAATTGAAAGTTAATTATATTATAAAAGCACACTTACTTTAAACCAAATACGCATAATAACACTGACACATTAAAATAAATAAAAAGCATGCCATAATATTTCAAATATTGATAAAAAAAATTCCATCTACCAAACATGGTATAAAATATATATCAAGATCGCTCAGCCGGTCCTATGTCCAAATCACACCCGATGTTATACCCCCCCATACATCATCTTTCCAAACTCCTCAGCTTAAGGACACAGCTGATAGATAACATACTATTGAGGCTGGGATGATGGTAGGCTTAATGTCTCAACTGCCACATAAGCTTCTTCATTTCTAATTTCAGGGATTCAGTCCCCCCCAATTCACATAGTTCAACTGGTCAATGATCATAAATGTAAAATCATGGCCAGGGTGATTGTAGACATGACTTGCTAGGGCATTCTCCAGTTTAATCTTCATGGCATATAAATGTTCGTACATGCGTTCATTCAATCTCCTGTCCGTCTTCCCCACATAAAAAGCTGGGCATGACGAACAAGAAGCGAGATACACCATGTGTGTCGATGCACAATTGTATCTCCCTTTGATAAGGTACTTGGTGTCCCTAATCATGAAATATGTGCCTGACCTCACATATCTACAATGTTTGCACATATTGCACTTATACATGCCAGCTCTTGGAGTCATGTTGCCACCTTTCCTTTCTAACATGTTCTTGATATTCAGACCCCTCCTGAATGTAATCTTCAGGGCCGACCCTAAATTATTGGGTCCTGTTAGTTCAGTTGGCAACAAACCCCAGTTTTCTGGATGATGGACACTATAGCTCTAGCATCCATGCTAAAGGTAGTAATGAAACTGCAATGGTATACACCTCTAAGTTGGCTGTCACCCCTGGGGTAGCTATTCTCCGAGACAGAGTGACCCAAAATGGGTTGAAAATAGCCCATTTCCTTTTGGATCTAACCTCTAGACACAAATCCACAACCAACTCCTCAGGGTAGCCCCTACATAAAAACAAATTCGATATGAACCGGCACTCTTCCTGGAAGTCACCATCTGTCGAGACCATTCTGGCCGCCCTCACAAATTGGCCTTTTACTATTGATCTCTTCTGGAAGGCCGGATGTTCACTATCGAAATGCAAATAAGAATTGTAAAGAGTGGGCTTGCGATGAATTTTGCCTAAAAACTGGTTCTGGTTGCTGTCCTTGCATAATTCCACATCTAGGTATGCTGTTCTGTCTGTGTCAAAAGTAGAGGTAAACTTTAAGAAATGCGTGGACTTGTTGAACATCTCCACCAGGTCATTGACCACTGAAGAGTCGCCCTTGAGGATGATACAAATATCATCCAAGAAACTGGTATGCAAGGATACTCGTTCTAGGAAGATAGTTAGTAAACACGAATTCCTTCTCCCAATGGGCCATGACCAAATTGGCCACACTCGCCCCACATGGTGAGCCCATGGGGACTGCAACTAACTGATGGAACCATCTATCGTTGAAGGAGTAGTAGTTACATGTTAAAATGTCCAATAGGTCTTTTACCATTGAAGTTTCACTCGTTGGTGCCTGCTTTGTGGTAATTTCCAACTCAATCCATTCCACCGCTACATCATGTGGAATGGATGAGTACAGGTCAACATCTACCGTCCGAAAGTGGTAATCAGGACTGTACGAAATGTTTTTCACCTTCCCCAAAAAGGACCAGGAATCTTTAGAAATATATGATTCACTAGCCACATATTTTTTTAGAATGTGATCCACAACTTTGGCTGCTGCGTATGTTATACTCCCTCTAGCACTCACCAACTGGCGCATGGGAGGGTCTCTAATGTTTTTGTGGATTTTCAACTCCACTTTAGTTTTATCCCACTCCTTAACTGTATTTTCAGAAGAAATTTCTGTTTTCTGTAGTAGCTCTTCAGTTAATTCCAAAACCCATTCCTTAAATTCCTCTTTTCAGCCAGTAGGTGGGAAAGCGCCAGTTTCTCATTTTTATTTCATTACCTTGTGTTTTTATTTTAGTTATTATTGGCGCATGATCTGAAATAGTTATTTGGGGCATTTAAGACCTTCTATTAAATGCACATGTTCCTGGGAGCGATACATTCTATCTAGCCTAGCCCAGTTTTTGTATCTTGGAGAATTAATATGTAAATTCACTCTGAACTCCTAGAACTAAATGCACGTCTTCAATTCCAAACATTTTCATAAATTTCTTTACCCTTCTTAGTTATATTTTCCCTTCTGTGCCCCCATATACTTCTTCACTGTTGCAACCCAAATTCTAGTCTCCACCTATAAGTACTATTCCTTGCTGAAAGCTGATTATTTCTCACAGGATTTTCATAAGCTCCATTATAGCAGTTTTAGGTGGAATGTAAATGCATGCCAGTGTAATCCTCCTCCCTTGCCAGTAGCCCCTTAGTACTGTCTTCCATTAGTATGTTTTTTCTCCTTTTCTGTCACTATTGGAATTCCTGTTTTCCTTTGCCCCAAATATTCTGCTGAAAAAACATCCCGAAAACCTTTCTTTATCAAATTCACTTGTTCAGTTTTTTTTCCACTTGTGTCTCCTGTAGCATAGCTGTTTGCACGCTACATTTTTTTAATATAGTTCACTACTCTTTCTTATATTTATTTGTAAGACCATTCAGAATGAAAGACATTACAGAAAGCAGTTTCTTGTGTAGTTATTACCACCTTTTATATATAACTGCTTTTTTGTTAAATGTCTAATTCCAACTTTTATGTTACATGCATGTAGTGTTCGGCAAGTTGGTCTTCTATACAGTTTTCTTGTCATATACATTTGAGCCTATGCCACATATTACTTAACATTTTGTTTGTTTGTTTTTTTTTTTTGAAAGCCCTCAGACAGAACAAACAACCCTGCCCTCAAAACCCATCAACTTAATGTTGTTGTTGTGTCTTTTGGCTTTTCCCGGTTAGGGGTTGCCACAGCGGAACTCCGGTCCGCTAATGATTGGTAATTGATTTTTACATGCCGAGTTACCAGCCCTGACGCACAACGTTCAGTGAAGGTACGCCCATTCGCGCATGTCTCCACGCAGAAGACGCTCTAGCTGAGAATTGAACCAGACAGCGTCTTTCTGTGAGGCGACAACGCTACCGCAGCACCACCACCGCGGATAAAACCCATCAACTTAATAATAACACAAAAACATATGTACAGCGTCAAATATTGAAGTTTTTGCTTCCTAATAAGAACAAACGTTCTAAGTTGATAGGCACACCAACAGGCTAAAGTTGACCAAAAAGAAAGGTTAGTCATGCTAAGATGCATGGTACAGTCTGTGCTATTAGTAAGTGCTGTTTGATTTTATCTGTCTTTATAGCTCTCCCAGCTTTCAGTAAACATTTTCTCCAAGCCATTTCTCTGTATCAGATTGTCTTCTAGTGACATGCAAACCAGACAGAAAACTGCTAAGGATACCTTGTTTACCAGAAAAAGCCTTATAATAGTCAATATTCTTTTTCATTTACATGCTTTGTATTAAACTTGTTACTGGATAACCCCTAGGGTCTTAACCCAGTAATTTCCCTATGCAAGCATGGGGGGAAAGCGCACCTTTTTGTCATAACTCTCGTAACCAGACTTTTCCTCTCTTCCTCTTTTCTTTGACATTGAAATTGCAGTTCCTACATTTCTTACAGCATTTGTACTGCATCTTGATAAAAGTCTGAACTGCTCATATCCCATTTCACTTTCTATTACTTTGCATATTAATTTCTCAGTCACCCTGTCCAGCAGTTTTGTACAGTGTTTGATACCCCTGCACTGCCTACAGTTGTAAATATTCCATTCACCCATAAAAAATACCCTAATCAAAAGTGTTGCCCCTAGAGATAGTTAAAGTACACTGTAATGAAAATGCTGCTATGCATTCCTTCACCCCAACATGGTATATTATATATTTAATGGATGCCATCTACCATTATTTCCCACAAAGGAGCTCAATACCTCTCTTCTTGCCTCAGCAAATGAAGATGCTCCTTCTGAAGACCAGTGACGACCTACCATGCCTCATGCTTTTGATTATCTGAATGTGTCTGTGGTATTACAGCTCTCAAAAACTCCAGTTTTCAAAGTTAAGTTAATACCCATTTTTGGCTAATCTGTAACCATTCCATATTGTTTTAACTCATCCTATATCTGTGAAGTTTTACTCCTCCATAATATCTCTATAAACAGTCACAGAAGAAGATCATATTAAAATAATTTTTTGTAACAAATAATGTTCTATAATCTTCCCCTAATAAACCCTGAAACATATTTCATCGTGAAACAGGCAGCAATAACAGTGACAATATAAACTCTAGAACTATTTATAGGACAAAAATTTAAAAATAAGTCTTAAGTGGACAAAAAGAAACGGCAATCATTCTCAAATTAACAGTTCACTCAACACTACAGATTGTTTGCCTAAACATTTTTCTAGTGATAAACAGAAAATACATTTTGGTAGGTGTTTCATGTAATTCGAGTTACTCAACCACATAGATTGAAAGCATTTGAACATGCTTTTAAAGTTTTGACACAGTATTTACATTTTTAAAACACCTTTATTGAATTATCACTTTTGACATACGTAACTTACATTTATATGAAAGTAATTAAACCATATTAAATTCACACTTACAAATGTTATAGATCACATGTTGTATATCTTGTAATCTAGGCAACATCACTTAAATTATTCAGTTTCTGCCTTCTGTTAAACCTCATTTCTCCTCCAAAACATTGTTTCTGCATGCATTGTTCCCACAATTTCCATTTTTTTCTATGTAATTTATTCCTATCTTTTTCTAAACTACTGCATATATAGTTGGTTTATATTTTGATTTCTATTTCCTAGTAATTGCTTTTTTTTGGCAGCTACCAGAATTAGACTTGACAAGGCCTTACTATGTCTAGGCGATTCAGATCCTGTATCCAGGCTCAAAAAAGTCATTTCCTTAGGTACACTCATTTGCTCAGCCAGTATAACCACAGAGTACTCTGTAGGGAATTGTTAAATTCTGCCAAATCATTACACTCCAGAAACATATGTTACCAGTTGCCTCTTTCTTCCCCAGCATTTGCCATCTACCTCAGGGAAAATTCTTTATAGAGTCTTATTGGGATATAAAACTATCTATACAAATACATCCAGGCAAAAATCCTATATCTTCTAGACTTCGCATATTTGAGAGCCATACGTATGTCCTCTCATTGCTTATTTTTAATTGCATACCTAATGTCTCTTTGCAGTCTTTACTGATCTCTTCTGATTGATTCCTAACATTATCATGTAATATTTTATATGCCTTACTAATTATCTCTTTAACAGCAGATTCTGTTCTAGATTCAGTTAGAAACTCAACCAGCACATGTCTTTAATTTAGGATACTCCTATCCTTTTCTGTTTGTCTAGACTATCTCACTCACTGATAGGGAAGGGGATCACTAGCCTGTAATCGAAATGTCTTGGCCTCTTCCCATTCTAATACCTTTCCATCTCCAAGTACTTGTTCCCAGTATTTTGGCTCCTTTCCCAGCTTCCTCCATTAAATTCCATCCCCCTCTTGTCTATTCTGTGTATTGTTAATTGCAGTCATCCATATCGGCGGAATCGCCTTTCTCCATTCCCACGTTAGCGTAGTTCTTGGTATACTTTCCACAATTTTATGAATACAATAGATATGACTGTTATTCTCCTTAAGAATCTGTGTCCAACATCCCATTCTTTCCTTATTTCTTGAATTGTTCTCCCAGCTTCATCATCATCATCCTTTTCCACTTTAAATTGGAGCTTTCTGTTGTGTGTTATTTATAAAAGCCTCAACTGTGTAGCTCTTAAATATACTTTAAAATCAGGTAATCCTAAACCTCCTTGTTTAGTTGGGAGGATCAACTTCTCCCACATGAATCTTGCTCTCTTTCCATACTAAATAAAATCCTTCATCTCTTTATTACTTACTGTCCACAACTTTTCCTCTGCTTGATAAAAATTATGCCTGACCTATGTATAAAACTAAAGGGACTAAACACATTTTTACTGTTTGTATCTTGGTCTCCGTATCCATATGTAAGAGCTTCCAGTTTCTCATAGGTAGGTACTAGGCTATCTGCCCGAGGGCATTTATAAGCCTAGCCAGAGTGTGTCAGCTTTCGCTGCCCCATTGATTAATTAACTGAGCCTCTGTCAAGAAGAGCCAATTAAGTGATCCCAGGGGTGTATTTTCTGTTACCCATCCACTCGTCAAGGTTTATCTTGAAGAGTGTTAGTGAGGGGCTCTGCCTAATGTAGTTAGGAATTTTGTTCCAAAGCATGGGGAGTCTCTGTGACAGGAATCTATCCCTCCAGCATGTTCTATTTATTGTTGTGGCAAGGTTTAGCTCACTAGAGTGAGTGGCTGTCAGTGACTTGGATTTCTTTAGGTGGAGCATGTCCATCAATTCTCAGTTGGACATGGCTTTGTAAGTCAGGCAGAGATCACCTTCTGAGTAAGCGATATGCCACTGAGTACAGCTGGAGTTTTTCCAGTCGGGCTCCATAGTGCCTTTTTTAGGCAAGGCTCAAATTCTAAACCTACCACCCTAGAAAACAAAAATGGGAAGAAACTAAGGGTAATGCTGCTCAATGCCAGAAGTCTAAATCTCAAAATGCACACACACGAGGCCCTTCTCAGTATGGAGAACATCGATGTCTGTGCTCTGACTGAAACCTGGTTCAATGCTCCTGAGAGCACCCCGGCACTATCAGGTTTTACCTCATATCATGCGTTCCGGCCCCAAAACCCAGACCACACCACAAAAGGAGGGGGTGTATCCATATTCATCAAGGATACCCACACCTCCAGGTTGGTGGCAACGCACGAAGCATCGGAAACCATCCAGGTGCAAAAATTCAAATGCCATGGAACAACTAGTCACCGTTCCCACAAGAGGAGAAAATATACTAGATCTCATTATCACAAACATGGGGACAAAATGCTCCACACCGGAAGTATATCCCTCATTGGTGAGATCAGATCACAAACTTATCTCACTGGAAATCCACATCCCGCCCCCACCCCAAACAAAAAAGACCATAGTGAAGAACTTCTCTAAAGCAAACTTCACACTACTCAAGACTGGTGTGGTATCCTTCAAAGCCCTCGAGCCAGTGGAAACCACAACCCAAGCTGCGGAAACCCTTACAAATGCCTTCTACGAACACCTCCAGGACTGCATGGATCAGGCAATCCCTAATAAAACCAAGACTCTTTCCACCAAAAACGTCCAGTCTGGTGGACCCCAGCCATAAACAAACTTTACAATAAGAGGAGAAAGCTGTTACATGATAGAGCAAAATCCATAAAAGAGAAGACACCCTTGATCATTATTAGTAAAAAAAATACGAGCACTCATAAAATCATCCAAGGCCAACTTTGAGAGAAAAATTGCAATAGATTCAAAAGACAGTCATAAGGCCTTCTTCAGCTATGTTAGAAACCTGGGTGTGGAAACTCCCAGATATGCGCAGAATTAGTCCGAAATGATACAAAAATCACTGAACCCACAGACATTGCCAACATACTGGCAGACAGGTTCAGTGCAAACTTCACCCCTCTCCCCAAAGGAGAGATAACTATCCCAGCGGAGTGTAGCCTCCCAGACATCTCAAATGCGCAGGTGAAAGCTGCTCTCTCTAAAGCTAAAAACACAGTATCAATGGGACCGGATGGTGTCCCCGGCTGTGTGCTACACGCACTCAACGAGGAACTAAACCCACATATAAGGCAGCTGTTTAATCTTAGCCTTATCACAGGATACGTGCCCAAGGAGTGGCGTATGGCAGCTGTGGTCCCACTCCACAAAGGCGGTACCTCTCCGGACCCTGGTAATTACCACCCCATAAGCTTAACAAGCCTGGTCTGCAAAGCTATGGAGAGGATCATAATGGAACTCATAAACAAAGACATAGGGGACTTGCAGACATTGGACCTGACCCAGTTTGGCTTTGTCAAGGGCAGATCATGCCTTTTGAACTTGGTCGACTTCTTCGAAACAGTCACCAAGGCCATTGATGAGGGAAAGGCAGTCCATACAGCCTACCTTGACCTTGCAAAAGCTTTCGACACAATACCCCACTCGGGTATTATAGAGAAACTTACCAGTTTAAATGTAAACCCATATGTCACAAGATGGGTTGCAAACTGGCTAAAGGACAGAACCCACAGGGTTAGAGTTGCTGGCGCCATGTCAGACTCCAAGCCGGTCACAAGTGGTGTCCCACAGGGCTCAGTCCTTGGCCCCCTGTTGTTCGGCATCTACTTCTCAGAAGTACAGGCAAACATAGGAGGACTATGGCTGACAAAGTTTGCAGATGACTGCAAACTGGGCGCCATAGTGGAAAGTACATCGGACACCAATATCCTTCAGAGGGGTCTCATGGAAACTGATAACTGGTGCCAGAGCCATGGCCTGAAGTTAAATGCCAAAAAATGTATAGTCATACCCTTCGGGAAAAACAAGGTAACCCCAAGCTACCATATAGGTGGCAATCCATTAAGCACAGAAGAGGTTGACAGTGGCCTTTCTTTTGACACTCACATTGCTAAAGTGGTTAGAAAGACCTTCTACATTGCCCACCTGATCATGAAGTTATTCACATCCAGATCAAGTGAGGTCATTGTTCCCCTGTACTCTTCACTTATCAGACCAATGATCGAGTACAATGCCGCATTCGGGATGTATCTCACCCGACACCTGCAGCAATTGGAGAGACCCCAAAAGTTCCTCACCAAAAGGAGAAAGGGACTCCAAAATCTGTCATATGCTGCCAGACCGAAGAAACTCCAGCTCTATTCAGTCGAATACCGCCTGCTCAGAGGTGACCTGTGCCTGACATACAAGGCCATGTCCAACCCGGAATTAATGGACATGCTCCACCTCAAAAAATCCAAATCTACCAGATCCACTAGAGCAAGTGATTTAAACCTTAGCACAGATATAAATAGGACATGCTGGAGGGATAGATTTGTAACCCAGAGACTCCCTATGCTGTGGTATAAAATCCCGGTCCATGTGAGGCAGAGAACCTCGCTGGCTCTGTTCAAGAGAAATCTTGACCGGTGGATGGGAGATTGTAGGTTTACCCCGGGAATCATCTCTGTGTCACTGCTGGACAGAGGCACAACAAACTAATGGGCACAGTATTTTTTAACATAAGGGGTGGCGTAAGCCACAAAACTTTGGGCTAGGCTTATAAATGCCTTAGGGCAGATAGCCTAGTATAAACCTATGAACCTATATGTTTGAGACCAGTAATCCTCTTGGTGAGGTACTTTTGTGGTCTTTCCAGCTGTTGAAAGTGTCTTGTGAGATACATCCCAAACGGGGCATTGTACTCTATGATGGGTCTGATGAGTGACTAGTAGAAGGGCACTATAACCTCTTTATTTCTAGATGCAAACCCTTTAGTAATTAAGATGAGCTACATAGAAAGATTTCCTAACTACTTTGTCAATATGATTGTCAAAGGAGAGATTACTGTCTACCTGGGTCCCCAGATCTCTTATTACCTCTTCTGTATTAAGGGGGCTGCCACCAGTGTGGCAATTCATGGGTGTTTTGTTTTTCTCAAACGGGATGACTATGCATTTAGCTTGAGACCATGACTTTGATACCAGGTGTCCATCTCAGTAAGGTCCTTTTGGAGAATGTGTCAACCGGAGTCAATTATGGCTCCCAGTTTGCAGTCATCGGCGGATTTGGTTAGCCATAGCCCTCCTGTGTTTGCCTGTACTTCTGAGAAGTATATGCCGAACAGTAGGGGTCCCAGGACCGAGCCTTGTGGGACACCACTTGTGACTGGTTTGGAGTCGGACCCTGGAGCCCGCTATTCATACAGTGCAAGTTCTGTCTGTAAGTCAGTTGGCAACCCATCTCATGACATAGGGGTTTATGTTGAGGCTGGTGAGTTTTTCTATAATTCCTGAGTGAGGAATGATGTCAAAAGCCTTGGCGAGGTCAAGGTAGGCTGTGTGAACTACCTTCCCCTCATCTGTGGCCTTGGTGACTGTCTCGAAGTCAACCAGGTTTAGTAGACATGATCTGTCCTTAACAAAGCCGAACTGGGTCGGGTCAAGTGTTTGGAGGTTCCCAATGTCTTTGTTAATGAGTTCCATGATGATGCGCTCCATAGCCTTGCAGACCAGGCTAGTCAGGCTTATGGGGCGATAGTTACCAGGGTCAGTTGTGGCCCCTCCTTTGTAGAGTGGAATAACCGTTGCTGTGCACCATTCTATGGGCACGTAGTCTGTAGAGAGGCTGAGGTTGAACAGTGTGTTTAGGTGGCGGGTTAGTTCATTCTGTAATTCATGCAAGATGCAGCCTGGGACACCATCTGGCCTCATTGACGCTGTGCTTTTGGCTTTTGAAAGGGCTGTTTTCACCTGTGCATCTTTGATTTCCGGGACACTACACTTTTCCGGTATTGTTGTGGACCCTTTTGGGGGTGAGAGGGGGGTGAAGTTTGCTCTGAATCTGTCTGCCAGGATGTTGGAAATATCAGTGGGTTCAGTATATTTTGTGCTGTTTTGCACTAGCTCAGAGCATATCTGCGAGTTGCCACTTAGATTCTTGACTTAGCTAAAGAAGGCTTTGTGGTTATGTTTTGAATCCTTGGCTATTTTTTCTTTCGAAGTTAGCCTTGGAGGATTTTATGAGGGATCTTAGTTTCTTACTGATACTGATCAGGGATGTCTTTCCTTCTTGGGATTTGCTTTTTTTCTCAACTAGTTTCCTCCTTCTGTTGTATAGCCTGTTTATGGCAAGGGTCCACCAGACTGGTTTCCTTCTCTTAGGGGTGTGAGTCTTGGTTTTGCTAGGGATGGCATGATCCATGCATCCTTGTAGGTGCTCATAGAGTGCATTTGTAAAGGTTTCTGCATCTTGGGCAGCTTTATCCTTTAGCGTGGGGGCTGTGAAACTTATCACCTCTGTCTTAAGTAAGGTGAAGTTTGCTTTAGAAAAGTTTTTTACTGTGGTTTCCTTAGTTGGGGTTGGTGGTGGGGTGTGGATATCCAGCACGATTAGTTTATGGTCTGATCTAACCAGTGATGGGTTGACCTCTGGTGTGGAACACCTGTCGCCCATGTTGGTGATGACCAGGTCCAATATGTTTTCACGTCTGGTAAGGGGAGTTTGCCAGCTGATCCAGGGCATTTGAGTTGATAAATTCCAGGAAGCGCTGGACCTGGGAGTTTGTACTTGAGTAGTTTTCCCAGTTAATGGTAGGGTAATTGAAATCGCCCAATATCGGGGTGTTCGATAGGACCTTCATGTTTTCCAGTTTCTCCAGAATGGCGCAGTGGTGGTCCTGGGTCATGGAGGGCGATTTGTAGCAGGCCACAATTTGCATTGCAGATTTGCCTGATGTTAGTTGCACATGGATGATCTCGGAGGTATCATGCTGCACCACTAACCTGGAGGTGTTAGGTATCCTTGATGAATATGGATAAACCCCCTCATTTTGTGTTTCAGTCAATGTTCTGTGGCTGAAATGTGTGGTATGAGTTGTAGCCCAGTAGTGCTGGGGTGCTCTGTGGAGCCTTGAACCAGGTTTCAGTTACTGCACAGATGTCTGTGTTCTCCATACTGAGGAGTGCTTTGAGCGCATGCATTTTGAGATTTAAACTCCTGGCATTGAGTAGCATAACCCTCATTTTTTTATTTGTGCTGTTTATGGAGGTGGGTTGACTTTTGAGCCTTGCCTGAAAAAGGCACTATGGGGGCAGCAAGAGCCTTGGCCAGTATTCGAAAGCTTAGGGGTGACAGGTGCAAGCAGTCTCTTGCGAAGCAACACGAGGCCTGTGGAGCATGTCGTCCCAGGCTGACAGACACTAGATCCCCTTTGAATGACACCAGAAGCTTAGCCAATTGTTGAAATTGAACATTTTTTCTTTATACTGCAGTATCATTCTTGGTGAGGGCAGGATGCTACTTAGGGTCAGGGTCATACACGCCTGGGCTACATGATCAGAGAGCTCTTCCATGTCTCTTTTCATGTAGTCCAGGGAGGTATGTCTCAGGTCATTCACACCAACATGAACAATGGCAGAGTCATATTTGTACTTGTTCTGGAGTGACCTGAGTGCTTGGGTTATGTGTTGGATTCTGGCTCCCGACAGGCAGCTAACAGTAACCTTCTCCTTGTCCAGCCTAGTGAGTGGTACGTCAGTGTGCCTGACTATAGAGTCGCCTATTACTAGTGTGTTAGGTATGTTATTTTGCCTTAAGGGCTGTGATTGTGCGGCACACTGATTTTGTGTTTTATGTGTTGTCTGGTTTGTGACGGGAGGTGCAGGTTTTTTGGGTGTCTGCTTTGGAGGTCTGTGATGCTTTTGCATGTTTTTATTTAGAGTCTCCAGATATGATTTTGTGTATTTGTGTATTTTTTGCCAGTGCTGGTTTAGTATGTGTATGTGAGGCTGGATGTGTGGTGCAAGTGTTAACCTTTTCCTCATGACTGCTTGTTCCAGTCTTGGGTGGAGAGAGCTTAGCCTCCAATTTAGCTATATAATTGCATCTCTCGCATATGTTAATGTTTTGTGGTAGGAGGAGAGGGTGGTCTGTGTACATGAGTTAGTTGTAACATTGCCTCAGGATAACCAGGTTCATCAGCTGGACTGGAGAGTATACCTGAAATTACCCTTTGGTCATACCTGAATAGTAGGGTGAACTGCTTAGTTGGTGAGGGGTGAATAATGAGCCTTGCCCTGCTGGGCAATCAAGTGTCCAGGGTATATTAGTGCTTGCTATTAGGTCTGAGCAAGTGCTGGACTGTAGGCTGCTTTTTAAGTGCTTAGGTTGAGAGTTAGACTACTTTCAAGGGAAAAACTGAAGAGGAGACTTGGTGGAGCCGGGATAAATTTAGCCCTAGCTAACTGGCGCTGCCCGGATGTGCAAAACCATGCAAACACAGTTTTTACAGCAGGGAAATGAAAGAGATAGAAATTAGCCCAAAATGGCCCACAAACTACTAACTTCTGGACTGGAACCACTCCTCCAGGGACAGATGGCTGCTCAAAGCTCCCTCTCTCACAGGTGAACAGAGAAACCTCCCTCTATCCAAGTAAGGTATGGGCAACTTAGAAAATTGTAACAGCCCTGAATTCAGCACTAGCCTGAAAACTGGACTATACTAGCTTAGAAAGGTGTGAAAGAAGGAATATTTTTTTAAAAGATAAGGCAAAAACAGTAAAAATATGCTTAAAACAGCTTTAAACGACTACAAACAGTAAAAATACACTTAAAACATCTTTAGATGACTACAAGCAATCAGAAAAGGCTTTTAAACAAATTACCCAGTTAGCCAGTAAAATAAATCTCAAAACTGAGCCCCAGTCTTCAATCAGATAAGGTCTAACTGCACACACCTGCCACTGGGGTGCAGGGGAACCTTCTCCAAAAAAGAAGGCCTGGATTAGTGCTGAAGTTATACAAACAAAGCTGGATTCAGCAAGCCTGGATCTAGTCTATGCTACAGCAAACAAGGTGCACCAATTTCAGTAAGAAACAGTTCAGATATGCAGGCACTATAAGCCTTTAACCAGAAATTCCCAGCTCGGAAGGGCAGAGTCCAGCCTCTCCTCCCTCAAGAGTGCAGACCACGAACCTTCTTAATGTAAAATAACTGGCCTGAAGCCCAAGTGCTTAAACCAGAACTAATACACTTTTAGAATAACAGACACTGAGCCCTCAATCAGCAGTTCAGACACTGAGCCCTCAATCAGCAGTTCCCAACTTAGAAGGATGTGAACTACCTGTCCTGCCACAACAGTGCAGACCACAAAGCTTCATAATGTAAAACAACTGACCTGAAGCCCAAGTGCTTAAACCAAAAGGCTTGGAATGATAGGTACACTTTAATCGGGTTACTACCAAGCAGTAATAATTACAATTGAATACTTTTAAGAAGGCCTGGATTAGTGCTCAAGTTATGCAAACAAAGCTAGATTCAGTAGGCCTGGATCTAGCCTATGCTACAGCAAACAAGGTGCACCAATTTCAGTAAGAAATAGTTCAAATATGCAGGCACTATAAGCCTTTAACCAGAAATTCCCAGCTCAGAATTTGTCTTATCTTTTTAGTCTATTCTCACGTAACTTTAGCTACTGTAACTAAATCCTTTTTTTTTTTTTTTTTTGCAATATTCTACAACAATGAGATGTACTTTTCTGGTTCCATCAGGTGCAAAATATCATCTGCAAATAAAGCCAGCATTTCTTGAATACTGTAGCAGTTATAGCCCTGAATTTCCTAGTCCCTTATTTTCTTTGCCAGTGATTCTAAATGTAATGCAGATAAAAAGAAAAGTGGACTCCCCTGCCTGGTTCCTCTGTTCAGAGACAACTTCTCAGAGAGAAGCCTCCCACTTTGATTTTTGCCTCTGAGCCCTCATATATCATTCTGATTAACCTTATTGTATCAGGAAATGCAAATGTTTCCATTGCCTTACTCATAAAATTCCAGCTTACTCTGCTGAATACATTGTCTGCATCAAGACCCACCAATTAACAGTGGTATTTTCTTACATTCTCCTCCTCTCTGGGTCATCATTGTTCTATTAATTTTGTCAAATGTTTGCCTCCCCTCCACAAAACCACATTAGTCTATATCTGCCAATTATGGCATCACCTTTGCCATTATTTTAGACATTATAGACAAACACTTTATAATCATGGTTTAGAATCAAAATTGGCCTATATGAAGCTGATGAATGATCTGAAATAGTTATTGGATGTGTATCAAAATTCTTAATTAAATGGACATGACCCTGTGAAATGTAATTTCTGTCAGGTATAGCCCAGTTATTGTACCTTGTGAAATAATAATTACATTTTGAGTTCCTGCTACTTGATTTCAAATCTTTCATACCAAATATTTTCATAAATTTCTTCAGACATCTACTATCTTTTGTTATATTTTTCCTTCTAAACACCCACTTACATCATTATTGCAAATCAAATTCCAGTCCCTACCTATAAGTAATATTACCTGCTGGAAGCTGAGTATTTCTCCCAAAATTTTTAACCCTAATAGCAGTTTTAGGTGGAATATAAATACATGCTACAATAAGCCTTATCCCGTGCCAGTTGCCTCTTACTGCTACAAATCTGCCATTGTTATCCTTTTTCCTCTTTAATCATTACTGGAGCTTCTCTAGCAATTAATATAAGTACTCCTCCTTTCCTTTGTCTGTGATATTCTGTAAAATATCCGTCCTGAAGTCCTTTATTTATCAAATTAACATGCTCAGTTTTTCCAAATATGTCTTCTTTAGTATTACTATCTGCACGTCTTAATATAGTTAAGTATTATTTTATTTTTGTCTATATCTGTGAGACATTCACATTCCAAGACAAGTCATTATTCCTGCCTGTTATATATATATGGCAGCTTTTTTTAAATGCCTAATTCCAGCTTTTTTGATGCATGCACCCATTAATGTTTCGCAGATTAGTCTTTCATACATTTTTTTCGTAACATTGCAACCCATGTCACATTTTCAAGACTTTGTTTTAATGAAAACCCACAAACAAAACACACACCCCAAAACACTCCCATAACCTATTAATTTAATGCAAACACACAACTGTGTACATCTTCAAATAATGTTTAACCTTCATAATAGGAGCTTTTGTGCCAAATAGAGAACTTCTAACACAGGACCTAATTAACCTGAAATTGAGGTTAAAGGCATCAACAGGATTCTGTTATTAAATGCTCAACTTCTCTGTCCTTTTCCTCCCTAGTTACAGTCCCTGCTATAAATAAATAATACAGCAGTTAAAATATTTTAAATCAACTGTTTCTCTCCACTAGAACAGTGCCTTACCATACTCTGGGGGTTTCACTTTCATAAAACTTTTATCACACCCTGGAAAAACTTGCTGCAGTCTCCAATTCATTGATGTAATCAAGGCCAATGAATGCAGGTAGTTTTCTAGCCAGTTCTGTCCCCAAACTAACGTCACCATGACCAGCATAAAACCCCACCCATGCTGTGATGTCACAGTGCCCTGGTCCTTCCCCTACCCATACAGAAAGTAAAGGCTA